>NC_044920.1:14486153-14514099 GCF_003576645.1 Ipomoea triloba | reverse complement strand
ATATATATATATATATATATATATATATATATATATATATATATATATATATATATATATATATATATATATATATATATATATATATATATATAGGGTCATGTTCAGGTGTGGCCGTGCTCTCCCGTGCGGCCGTGCGGTTCACACACCACTCAATGTTACGAAATACACCACTCAATGTTAAGAAGCACACCACACAAATATGCACTGTGGTGTGTTTCTTAACATTGTGGTGTGTTTCATTGTGTTTCATTGTGGTGTGTTTCTTAACATTGAGTGGTGTATTTCGTAACATTGAGTGGTGTGTGACCGCACGGCCGCACGGGAGAGCATGGCCGCATTTGAACCAAAATCTATCTATATATATATATATATATATATATAGAATTTGGATTTACAATTTATAGTTGAAGTTGATATAGTTTATGTGGTGAGATGGAAAGATGAAATAGATAAAACGAAGAGTCAAGACTCCCCGAGTGTCGGTCTCGAAGGAGGCAATGCGAAAGATTACTTAGCTTTGATTCATGTAAATGCGTAATGTAACATGTGAGGTTGTTGAAGAGTGTGTAGTGGCATTTGTAATTGGAGAGTTTGTAATCGAGTAAGGTAAACAAAATTGAAGTAACAAATAGTAGTAAACAAGGGAATGAATTGTCCTAGCTATGTTGCCTCACGGCATGTCTTAAGTAATGGAATACTGATTCAATCATGTTGGCTATTAAAGAGTGTGATCTCATAATCCCCTTCCACATTTGTGTATTAAGGCTTCATAGGCTTAGGAGTACTTATTAGCAACCAAAAGTCCTAAGAGACATTTTATCAAACACCTAAGCTTCACACATTCCTACTATTCCCAATCATAGAAATCCATAAGATCTAAGATTGCAAAAGCTATCTCTAAACTCATATCAACTTAGGATAGAATCAAGATCTCATTCTCCTAAGAGATTAGCCAAATCTACTTAGGATCAAATCAATTTAACAATCAAAGACAAGAATAGATCTCCAACACAACATGAATCAAATTCCATCAATACAAATGAGAAATCACACTAAGCAAGCATAGCTTCACACAAGTTAATCCCTAGAAGGGATTAGCCACAAATATTCATGGATTCAAAATCATAAAACCTAATTCAATCTAGAACACTGTGAATTGCAAATAGAAATTGAAATGGAAATGAAATTAAAGATAGAATTCACCTTGGAAATGTGAAATACAAGCTTCAATCCAACTTGATCTCCAATCCTTCACCAACTTGGATCTCTAAGTGTTTCTCTCTCTAAATTTCTCTCTAAGAATTGTAATTCTAAGATTGTCTAAAAAAAACTTTCGAACTGTTATCCTCTGAAAAATCGTAACTGGCTTCCTTAAATAGCCTTCCCAAAATTGCCTTTATTAATTTTCCTTCCGCATGTCCAGTCCATGTTTGCTCCACGCGTGGATTGCACATCCTTGCCATCCCGAGACTTCTTCTTTGCTCCAAATGCTCGTTATGTCCTTATGCCTTGCCGAGTGGTTCCCAGGACCTGTAAAGCATTCTAAAACATACAAGAGATAGCTTTGCACGTAGTCAACTCATTAGAGCATAAATTACCATAGATTAGTCACAAAAAGACACTAGTTTTGCTATCAATTCACCCTGATATAGACCTTAATACTAAGCCATCTTGGGAGCTTATCAAGTTTTCACACTTTAAACCTTGCTTGCCCTCAAGCAAGACAATTCTACTTCAAGCGCATAAGTTCCCAAGATACTAGGCTTACTCAATTTGGACTTTCTGTCGATAAAAAATGAATGCGAAGGCTACCGGAGAGGGGGAAATCCTTCATGTTATCTACAAAGAATGATGGCTACATGTCATACAACTGAAGGAATATTTCCGGGAAGCAAAAACCCTTCATAGATAGTCATTTAAGCAACAGGAACACACTTCTCGCATCATGCTATTTTTATTTCACATCTCATTTAACTAGAGCCTTCAAGCCAATCCGACTAGTGGGAACGATGTACACTAATTAATCAACCCTTCCATCCAAACGCCAAAGCCCAAACAAGTAAGATAAGTGGGGGTAGGGGCATAGACCACTCACTGCCAATGGCTTGGGGTGGTCCCTCTTTAGTCTCACTTCGTAGGGTAACGTCATTGGGCACCCGACTTCACATGGATCTCCATGCTTTTTCGAAGGTCGGTGCAATGAGTACCCAAACCCTAGCGCAGCGGCTCACCTCCTCTTTTGTTTTCTCATCTCTTAAGATCATTTCGCGTGGACAACCGACTTCACGTAGAGCTCTACGCTTGTTTGAAAACGGTGCAATGGTTGCCCATATCCTAGCGAGATGGCTTTCCTCGGATCTTACCTCTAGGAGCGGCCTTTTGCCTTTTCTACTTTTCTTCATACATCCCCTCATGCATTTTTCTTGGGATTAAGGGATTTTTCACTTTAATGCTCACCAATAGGTTCACCTTTTGCCTCATGCCCTACCAAGGTTAGTTCAATTCCGGGCTTCACTTACATTATCTTTCTCAAGCTAAGAAGTGCACACTCCTACTTCAAGAGATCCTTGACTAAGGTACTATCTAAATAAGAGGTGAACATCATGCAAGCAAGCAAGAATGTAAACCTATTTGGTTCTAAACACTCTCATAGGTGCAAAAAGGTAACTTCCCAAAGATATTTCAAGAATAAAAACTTTATTGGCATCTAGTCAAAATTCTCCCTAGATAGCACAAACAATAACTCACTCTCCAAATGGCAAACACACCCATCTATCATGACCACAAGACCAAATTAAGCAATCAAGCATTTAAGCACAACGTGCGTCCTTTCCATACTTTGAATCAAACATCGTCATCGATGTTGCCTTGAGGACTTTATGGAATAAAGGAACACGGGTCTAGTCAAGCAATTCAAAACAAACCCCTTTCCACACTTCGGAATTGACTATGGGGTGTGGGGTACACTAAATCGATCCTTTGTGACACAATAACATAGCATGCTTATCATTTGAGTATAAGACATATGCAAAGCTATACAACATTTTCCACACTTTAAATTTGAAAACGGGGCATAAAATAGAAAAGGGATAAGAGGCTAAACCAAGTATGCATCCCTTTTTCCACACTTTAGCTTCCAACATCGGGTGGCCTCCATTAACAAAGCTACATAAACAACGGTTAGTATAAGAAATATCAAAGTGCAATTAGGAAAGCTATCTAATTATTCCTACTCTCTGTTTCTTTTCTTTTCTTGTCATCCTATTTTCTTTCTTCTTCTTTTTTTTTGAATAAAGCTTGGGGTGCCTCCTAAGAGCGTCACATTTAACGTCTTTAGTCCGACTCAAATGCAATAAAGAAATAACATCAAGCTAAAGAAAAGAATTAAACATATACTAGAGTAATAACAACTAAAGAACTAATAACTGCAAAACATTAAAAGGTATTTAAACATTCAGACAAATATTAAAAATGCATGAAAAAAAGCAAGCAAATAAAAACATTAAAAGCATAGAAAAAATAAAGAAAATAAAGGCGAAACCCCGCGCATGGGGAACCTAATATTTTTCATGGGGCCATCATCAAACACTCATCACAAACATTATTTTTGGGTTCATTTCTTTTCTTCCTTCTCTTTCTCTTTTTCTTCAGTGGTCAGGGCACTCGTTCATTGATCACCAAAGCATGGAGGGTGGAATTGATTGGCAAGCCGGGCATGCATCTCCTCAATCAGTCTAGCATTGTGCTCAACTGCCCTTCTCGTCCGGAGGATCTCCTCATCCTGCCTATCATGGCGAGCATACAAAGATGTAATCAGTTCTTCTTGTCTCGCACTGTGGGCTCGGAGGTAGGCCATTTGCTCCTCATGTAACTGCCTGTGAAAAGCTTGAGTGGACTCCCAATCCATCATGGATGGTCCACTATGCTATGTGCTTGCCCTCCTTGCTCCTCTTGGACATTCTGCGCTCCTTCCTCCTCATCCTCGTTGTCAGTACCGTCAGGAATCCCCATAGGAGGTGCATTGTCACCTCCAAGTCGGATGTACATGGCCGTGAACTTCTGGATAGAAAAAGGCTTCATCTGGGCTTCAACTTTTTCTCTGTCAAGATCATTGTCGAGTCCTAATCCTCAACACAACTTTGCCACCAATGGACCAATGAAAATGGCATGTACGTTCTACTTGTGATGCGCTCCCAACCACTTTTTCACTTGCATTCCCATGTTGACATTCACACGGTTCTCCATACTCCACATGTAAAAGAGATCTTGCCGGTAGGTCTTGTTCAAGTTTGTTTTCCTGCTTGAAAGATTGACTGCCAACGCAAGTCTGATTGCCTTGAGGGAGTTCTTCTTGATCTGTCTAGCCTTGAGATTGCTAGAATCATATCTCTTCCCGTTTGTGATCTCTCCCCAATAAGCAGCAGCATCCCTGTCACAATCAAAGTCATATTTGAAATCCTGAAAATAGTGCATTAGCACTTCATCCCTATCATGGAGTCCTAGGATTATAGCTAGCTCATCAACCGAGTGATTATACTTCAGGCCAAATAATCTATTGGAAATTGATTTCCTCGCGCTGTTTGCTTCTTCCTTGATTTGCAACGTGGCCAAGAACTCATATGTGACTGGAGAGTAAGTGGGCTCTCTCCACTCGAACACCTTGCTCCATTGTGGATGTTGGAGCAATCTTGAGACCTCCTCGTAACAATCAAATTCCCTTAAGATGATGGGATCCAAGTATCTTCCCTCCATGAGGTTTTTCCCTTTATAAACATCTACCAAGGCAAGCTCTGCTGATGTAAGGTTTCTCAATGTTCTAGTTCCCCTAGCATTTGTATTAATCTGTTGGGGCACTTGAAGCGGTTGCATCCGTGGTGGTTGTACTCTTGTTCTCGCCCTGCTAGTACCTCCTTCTTCATATCTTTGTTTCTTAGCGATTTCTTTCCTCCGTCCCATCCTACAATATTTTACAATCAACAAAATTCCATAAAAGTAATTGGTTAATTTCAACTTTCTTTCATTTCTACTCATCATCTTTCTCAATTATTTGTTATTTCTTTCCTCTCTTTTTTTTTCGAATTTCCTTCTCTTTTTCAAAAATTGCTCTCACATTTTTCAAAAATTTTGTCATAGTTTTCCCTCTTTTTTTGATCAATTCTCATCATCAAAATATCAACAATATAGTTCGAATATCACACACATTCACAATTTCAAGATATAACAACTATTTAGCAAAAGTCAACAATGTCAAAGCAAAAGTCAACAATGTCAAAAGTCAACTTCATCTTCTTCTCCAATTTCAAAATTAGGCTTGAAGAGTGAAATTGAAATTCTCAAACCAAGTGTGTGTAATATCAAATTGATGGTATATATGTGTTCTAAGACAAGTTTCTACCTCAATTCAATCATCAATTTCATCAAAACATCAAACATATTATCAAACCCATTTGCATATTCATGGTGTTCACACTAGTGTTTAAAATTTGGGTTCAATCCATGAAATTAATCACAAAGAATGAAAGAAAGTAATGAAATAAAGCTCTATGATGCATTCTTAACCAATAACAACACTTAAATCATACAAAATTTTGCAAGACAATGTAGGATAGAATTTCAAGAATTTCAATTTGAAAGCTCAAAAGTAACCATGGAAGTTACATTATAAAGATGATTTTTACCTTGTGTGATGTTTTTGACATTGAAAAGTGAAGAAATATGAAGAATGGTGAAAATTTGCTCAAACCTTGCTTGAGATGGATGTTTTGGCGTGGAAGAGGAAGAGAAAAATGAAGTTGGGGGTGGGGAATTGTGTGGTTCGGCCATTTCTTTTATTTCTGTCGATCGTCCAGTCCACGTGTGATCCACGCGTGGATCCGCGTGTGGATACACACTGGAATCTGTCCACATAGACTCCATGCGTGGATGTCCACGTGGACAAACACTGGATTGTGTCCATGTGTCCTTCACGCGTGGAGGACACGTGGACAGTGATGTCCTGTCTTTTCTTCGATTCCCGACTTTTCCTTTTGCCTTTTTGTCAATTTTTGGCACAACCGTAGCATTTTTCGATCATCACCCTGCAAATTAGTCTCCCAAAAACATATACGAACAAAATACTAACAAAACACTAGAACAAAACACAAAAATGACATAAATTTAATCACAAAACACCTTGGGTTGCCTCCCAAGTAGCTCCACGTTTTAAGTCTTTGGCTAGACGCAACGTTTCTCCCTTCATATCAGCCATACTCTTTTGTTGTTGGTTGGAAACATTTTGGAACCCATGTGTTCTTCCAAACCAACTTTTCATTCTCCCATCGAGATTTAGTCTTGGTTTTCACCTTGACCATAGCTTTGAGTTCTTCCTCCTTCTTTTCAAATTTTGCCTTCTCCGTTTTGTCTTTTTGTCCATCAAACCTTAAAGCAATTTCGCCCATGCTCACATCAATCCGAGCACGACACGTAGCTAAAAACAGCCTTCCAAGAATTAATGAGCCAAAGGGCTCTTCTTTTCCCATTTCGCAAACAATAAAGTCGACCGGCACAAGGAATTCTCCTACCTTTACAAGCACGTCCTCCACCAAACCCTTCGAATACCGAGTGGTTTCGCCGACTAGGCGGAGGGTGAGCCTTGTCGGCTTCAAGTAAGGTAAACCCAAATCTTTAAATAAACTCAAGGGCATTAGATTAATAGAAACTCTGAGATCGACAAGAGCTTTTGGAAATTCCATGTTCTTGATAGAACAAGGAACTACGAAAGCTCTCGGGTCACCCTTCTTTATGGGGCAACCCGAGGTCACTAGTGCCGAGGTCTCTTTGCCTAGACATGCATAATCTTCAAAGGCATCATTTTTTAATAACTCACGGCATTGATCATCATAAAAGAATTTTTGCATGAAAACATGAAATGTGCCTTTTCTCGCCCTATCTTTTCATTTTGAGGTATTGGATTCGTGCTTTGAAAACACGGTCTTTTTGACTTCGTGATCACAAGAGGTGATCTCCTCCTTGTTCTCCTTCTTTTCTCCTTCATGGTCACAAGAGGTGACCTTGCTTTCTCCCTCGAATTTTAGAATCTCATAATAAGCATTTTTCATTTCATTTTCAAGGTTTTGACTAGAAGAGGTAGTCTTCTTGCAATCACACATCCCGCATATTATGTCCATTGGATCACATCCTTCATGGCTTTCTTCAATCACAGCCACGACACTAACTCTCTCCTTTGGATTGTTCTCGATATTGCTTGGTAGTTGACCATAGTGTCTTTCAGACATCATTTTAAACATTTGAGAAATTTGATTCTCTATGGTCTTGAGAGTAACCTTAAATTCTTGCCGCAAACTCGAAATTTCTTGTCTAGTTTCTTGGGTGATCTCTTGTTTGAGATTTGCCCTATCATTCTTTAGCTCCATAATCGTCCTTGATAATCTCTCATCAACTTCTCTTATGTCGACTCTCCTTTGTTGAGCATATTCCAATTGAGAGTTATAATTAGGTCTATAATGAGTCATTTGAGCTCCATTTCCTTGGGATGGGCCATATACAATTCGACCCTTCTCATTTTGACCGTAGGTGGGGTTGCCACCTTGATTATAATTTGCTTTCCCTTGGAATCGTCCATTACTATTGTTCCAACCTTCACCTTGTTTCCATCCATGATTTCCTCCTCCGTAGGCATTGTAGTTTGTCCCTCATTGGTAGTCCACCGCTTCCACATGCTCCGATGCGGAAGGTGATGTACAAATGTTCGTGTCATGAGGTCCTCCACATATATTGCAATACAAAGCCAACGCCATACAAGGTTTTGCTTTCACTTCCATTTTTTCCACCAATGATTGTAGCCTTTTAATTTCATAGTTCATAGCTTCAATTTTCGCTTCATTCGCCACATGACCTTTCACCGTATACATTCCATTATGCTCCTCCCTTCTATCATACCAACAAGAAGTGTTCTTTGAAATCCTTTCAATCAATTCTTCCGCCTCGGGAAGTGCTAGTGAAACAAATGCCCCACTCGATGAAGAATCAATGAGCATTTTTCCCTCGTCGGTTAAACCTCCATAGAATGAACTAACTACATCCCAAGGATGGATCAAATCATGCGGACATTGCCTTTTTAATATTTTGAATCTTCTCCAAGCCTCTCTCAAGCTTTCCAATCTTCTTTGTTTAAACTCTTGGATTTGCCTTTGGATTTTCATTGTCTTGGTTAAGGGGAAAAATTCATTCATAAACTCCTTGTGTAGTTGTTGCCAAGAACGGAAGTGGTGATCATCTTGACTATCGAGCGATCTTGAAGCTTCTCCAATCACGGAAAATGGAAAGAGTTTCAATCTAATAACCTCTTCACTCACTCCTTCTTGTCTATACATTTCGTAAGCTCGGATGAATCTTGTTATGTGTGCGTGCAGGTCCTCTAACGGTAGTCCTGCATATGGACTGTTTTGCACCAATGTGAGAATCGTAGGATGCACGTGAAAATTTATGTTCTCCAATGGTGGAACATAAATGGAATTATGCATATTGAACTCCGATGTCATGTAGTCGGCGATTGATTTCTGTTGCCCATGTGGCATATCATTGTATTCTTCAACTGTAATCGGCTCCGGTTGATTCACATGGTCAACTTGCGGTTCCTCTATTGTCGGCTCATTTGGATTAGGTACTCCAGGTGGATTATTTGGGATCGATGGTGGGGTTTGTGTAGGTACTCCTCTCCCTTGAGAGTTTTTAGTAGCACTTGTAGAAGCCATTTGTTCGGATGTTTCTCCTTCTTATTGCCTTATTGATTTTCGATATGTAAGAAAGTAGCCCTTAGTTTCCCTTTGCTCTTATGTGCATTCACCTTTTAAATGATCAAGAAAGCAACAAACAATCCTCTCTTGACTAGAAGTAGTCAATCGAGGGTAAGTAACAAAACAAGTAAAACAAAACAATGGAATGAACAACACTCAAGTTCGCAAAAGCATTTACTTAAAGAAAAGCAAATTTGCAATGACAACCTATTGCCTCCCCAGCAACGGCGCAATTTTTGAAGTTGATATAGTTTACGTGGTTGGATAGAAAGATGAAATAGATAAAATGAAGAGTCAAGACTCCCCGAGTGTCGGTCTTGAAGGAGGCAATGCGGAAGATTGCTTAGCTTTGATTCAAGTAAATGTGTAATGGAACATGTGAGGTTGTTGAAGAGTGTGTAGTGGCATTTGTAATTGGAGAGTTTGTAATCGAGTAAGGTAAACAAAATTGAAGTAACAAATAGTAGTAAACAAGGGAATGAGTTGTGCTAGCTATGTTGCCTCACGGTGTGTCTTAAGTAATGGAATATTGATTCAATCATGTTGGCTATTCAAGAGTGTGATCTCATAATCCCCTTCCACATTTGTGTACTAAGGCTTCTTAGTCTTAGGAGTACTTCTTAGTAACCAAAAGCCCTAAAAGACATTTTATCAAACACCTAAGCTACACACATTCCTACTATTCCCAATGATAGAACTCCATAGGATCTAAGATTGCAAAAGCTATCTCTCAACTCATATCAACAAGCATGATAGAATCAAGATCTCAATCTTCTAAGATATTGGCCAAATCTACTTAGGATTAAATCAATTCATCAATCAAAGACAAAAATAGATCTCCAACACAACATGAATCAAATTCCATCAATAGAAATGAGAAATCACACTAAGCAAGCATAGCTTCACACAAGTCAATCCCTAGAAGGGATTAGCCACACATATTCATGGATTCAAAATCATAAAACCTAATTCAATCTAGAAGACTATGAATTGAAAATAGAAATTGAAATGGAAATGAAATTAAAGATAGAATTCACCTAGGAAATGAAATACAAGCTTCAATCCAACTTGATCTTCAATCCTTCAACAACTTGGATCTCTAAGTGTTTCTCTCTCTAAATTGCTCTCTAAGAATTGTAAATATAAGATTGTCTAAAAAAACTTTCCAAATGTGATCCTCTGAAAAATCCTAACTAGCTTCCTTAAATAGCCTTCCCAAAATTGCCCTCATTAATTTTCCTTCCGCATGTCCAGTCCATGTTGCATCCACGCGTAGATTTCCATGTGGACACACACTGGAATTCGTCCATGTTGGCTCCATGCGTGGATTGCACATCCTTGCCATCCCAGGACTTCTTCTTTGCTCTAAATGCTCGTTATGTCCTTATGTCTTGCCGAGTGGCTCTCGGGACCTGTAAAACATTCTAAAACATACAAGAGATAGCTTTGCACGTAGTCAACTCATTAGAGCATAAATTACCATAGATTAGTCACAAAAATACACTAATTTTTCTATCAATTCACCCCGATATAAACCTTAGTACTAAGCCATCTTGGGAGCTTATAAATAGTTAACTATAAACCAAAATTCAATTACAATTGAATTTTGGTTTGAAGTTTACTGTAAACTGTAAACACAAATTTGATATATATTGTAGCATTTTTTTAAAATAAATTTTGAATATAAATTTGGTGTGCTTGGCAGGCCCTACCGTCGACTTGCCAAGCCCATCCCTCCAAAGCCCGCGGGTTAGGCGAGGGCGGGCTAAAAAGCCGGCTAAAATACGGGCCCATAATATCAAAGCATGCCCGTTCCATTTCGCGGGGCGGGACGGGCAAACCTGGCACGCTAACCCATTTTGACGACTATACCAATAACCCTAAACCCTAACCACTATACGAGAAATCCTAAACCATAAATCGTACCCTAAACCCTAAAGGCCTCAAATTAATCCGTAATTACTAAACACTAAACCCTAACCCCTACCCGAATCACCCTAAACAGTAACCCCTAACAACTAACGCAAAATGCACAACACTCTCGGGGCCCACCATAATGCACAACCACCAACAAAGTAATACACCACTAGTTCCATAGAAATGTACACATTTACTACTAGAAAAACACAATTTTTACTCTATAGTGCACAAAGTTGTACAATATTTTGTAAATCCACACCTTAAATGCCTAAACCCTAAACCCTAATCGTACTCCTAAACCCTAACCCCTAAAATTGACCACCGTCATATTAACACAAGACACAGAACACTGCCCCACATAATTCACAATTTTACTACTAGCAATGAACAAGTTTTGCTCTAAGAGTGCACAAATGTATCATACGATGCACCTCACCTAGCACTCCAATGTACAACTCAACAGCCTACGATGCACCCCCTATTAAAATCACAAATTTATCAAAAAAAAAAAAAAAAAAACTAATCAAAAGCATACTCCAACAAACCGCAAAAAAAAAAAACAAAAAACAAAAAACAAAAACAAAAACAAACACAAAACAAAACAAAACAAAAAAAACCAACAAACAACCAAACAAATTAAAGAAACAAATAGAACAAACATGAAGCCATGCGAAGTAGTCACCGCCAACGTCAGAAAAAACCGAAAGAATAACGATGAAACATGATCGGAAAAATCCCTAAAATCATTGTTATAATTCCTTAAAATCATGCAACATAATCTATAAAGAAACTTCTTGCTAAGAAACTACATGAAAGATTACCTGAATGTCCCTAACACAATAAATAAATAAATAAGGATTAAAATACTAATTAAATTTTATCGATTAAATCTTGTCAAATGAAGAGACTAGATTAAACCACATATTCTCACTTGAAAAATGATTCTCATATGAACCAGACTCTATACTCCAAAATAATTTTAGACCAAAATTGAATTCTCCAACAAGGTCCTTTAAATCTTTGTTTCCAAATTAAACTAAAATAATTATTATACTTATACCTAAATACCGAAATTTAAGTCTAGGTATCTTTATATCATCATGTCACCATTGTAAAATAACATACTTTAATATTAATGGGGCAAGAGTTAATTCCAGCGGAGGTCCCTTGTTTTTTTGTAACAATTTCAAATTTAATTTCATACTATCGTTTTTGCCATTTAACACCCTACACTATTATATTTTGGACACTTTTGGTCATTCTGGTGACTTTTCTGGTAAATCATATTTTAGACAAATGTATTTTTGTCTCTTAAATTGTTTATTTTTCATTGAGTTAATTCCAACGGAGGTCCATTGTCTTTAGTGACAATTCCAAACTTAATTTAGTCCCAAACAATCGATTTTGTTATTTAACAACCCAGACTATCATATTTTTGACATGTTTGGTCCTTCTGATATGATGAATTTTTCAAGTGAAATCTTATTTTAGGCAAGGGCATTTTTGTCTCTTCAATTTTTTTTATTTTCCAATTTTCAGCACTAGTTTTTTATTTCGTGTCTTTAGTCGTGGGTTGCACCATCTTCTTCAGTCGGCTCTTATCTTCATCTCATTCAACCCGGCTCCAAATCGTCCTTCGTCAATGGCAATACCGAGTACGTGAGGACCTCCGGGTGCAGGTGAATCATTTTGCAATGCAGTTGGAAAGCTCAGGATGTCGCCACCCGGTCAGCTTTAGTCTGACCGCTATTGTTTTAGTCCATGATTCTATGAATCATCTACTATAGCTTTAGAGCAATAAAAACAAGGTAAAAAAGAAAGAAGTCTCTTCTTTGTCATCGAAAAATACACTTTCGTAAAATAGAGTGAGAATGACCAGAAGTGTCCAAAATATGATAGCCTTGGGTAGGGGCGGAGCCCGAAAACTTGAGTTGGGGGGGCCAATGTAGTAGAAAAAATTTACCGTGTTAGTCGACATTCTAATTAACCATACTATTATTATATATACCATACATTATTGTAATTATTATTGATAATGATTTCTAATTATACTCTATGTAATAAAGTATGAAATACATAATTATGAGTACGATTGACACGAGTGTCGATCATTACTTTAGAATTTTTTCACATAACACAAAATCTACACTTTTAATAAGAGCCAATAATGTTAGACTCCTAACTGGAACTAAAAAAATGTTGGTGTATTAGTCTGCTATAAGATATTGTACTTTGTGTTCTTCATATTGTGCAACCTCCAATTAAATTCCTAATTTATCCTAATCTTTTATAACTTTACCAAACTTTTTCCGTTAAATATAACAAATTCGTTAGTTCTTCAATTCAATGGTAATTGCCGAAACCTCATCAAGTTCAAACAAATTGGCAATTTCTATTTCTTCAAAGCAATTTGCAATTTCTACTTCTTCAAACAAATTATTTTATATATTAATTTATATTTTTTGTTATATATATATATATATATATATATATATATATATATATGTGATAGGGATAAAATCCTGGTCTACCGTTATCGACCTCCCGATTTATTCTCCACACCAAGATTCGTATCATGACACCTCCAGAACCTTTTTCCCGGTCCGCGGTGACCGGTCAAGGTCATATCCCAACCTTCCGATGGGTCCCTTGGGGGTTCGAACCACAAACCACCTAAAGCTAGCAACTAACCGTTGAGGGATTGGGCGGACGCATTGACCGGTGCATGCTTGACACGCGTATCACATGCCGCCAGGCCGGAACCCACCCCGAGGTCACCTATAAAAGGCGCATTTATTGCGGTAAGGACTTTTGGCTATTTTCCTCAATTGAATAGCTGAAGAGACCGGGAACCTCTGACCCACTGTCACGTAGACTGGTTTTCATACAGCGTATTCCTACTTGTACCCGTTTGAGTATAAATACAGTGTATTTTTCCCGTATATTTGTATCGTACCATATCAATATATATATATATATATATATGTATATATATGTATATATGTATATATATGTATATATGTATATATATGTATATATGTATATATATGTATATATGTATATATATGTATATATGTATACATATGTACATATATATACATATATACATATATATACATATATACATATATATACATATATATATATATATATATATATATATATATATATATATATATATTCTACATCTACATCTATAATCTATCTATCTACATATACAAATTTAATAAGAGCCAATAAAGTTAGGCCCTTAACGGGAACAAAAAAATACTTTTACATGATAATCTACGACACACATCTCACAGCACATAAAACATGTAGGAAAAAACTACCACTGTCAAATATCAACAGAAGCTTACAAAATCAAGAGTTCATCATAGTACAACTAAGGCAAATCCACAGCTTCCTACACCATAATCTCATTGCATGACGTTGTAGTCCTCTATGCTATCACTAGTAACCCAATTGCACATGACATACTACCAATAGAAAGAAGAGGACAAGTACTGAAGATGAAGACAATGACAATGCTACTCAAAAGAGAATTAATAAGACTTAGAGAAATTCAAAAAAAAATTAGTATTTTTATTTAGAGTATCGTTTTTAGACTAAGTATTTAGACCAACGTTATTACAAAGTTGCAGACATTTATTTTAGTGACAATTATAATCGATCACTCCTATATTATCTTGCATTCATATATTTTGAATTACTGATTTAAATAAACAAATTCAACACTCAATTGCGTATGCATGAACATCTCCTATATAATCTTGCATTGATAGACTTTGAAATACTTATTTAAAAAATAATCATTGGGCATTACCTCATTTGCGTAACGCGCGTCAAAAAAACTAGTATCATAATAATAATAATAACAACAACAAAAACAACAACAATAAGAACAACAACATTTATTTAAATATAAATTGTCAATTTTTATTAAATAAAAAGTTTTGTCAATTATTTTGTCACCAAATCTTTTCATAATTTATTGATATTCATTTTACTGATTAATAATATTTCAAAATTTGAGAGATAAAAGACAAAAATCAATATCACGAATTAAACGATCAATATTAATTTTTGACAATTTCAAAACTAATTATTTAAACAAGCAAATGTACATCTTCAAAGTGTAAATAAATAATTAAAACACACAATAAATCATTAATTAATTAATCAACATAACTAATAAAACTAAAGCATATATCTCAAATTTGGAAATTTTTAAAAATAAAATGGATATTTAGTGCCCTCCATTATTAAAATCTTGGTAAAAGAAATAAGATAAAAAGAAAATGGTGACTTTAATTATTTGCTTGGTTTATTTCTTTATATTTACTGAATTTAAACTTTAATATATGTTTTGATTTCACTTAATATAAACATAATAGATTGTTTTTAAAAAAAAAATTGAGGGGGGCCAAAAAATCTATTTTATCCCTACTATATATATATATATATATATATATATATATACTAAAATATGTTAAGGTAGGAGTAGGGGTGGGGTGAGGGTTGGGGGGATGGTCAGGGCCCCCTACCTCATAAGGTGGCCCTGCCCCTGGCCTTGAGTTTTAAATGATTAAAACAATTGTCTATGACTAAATTTGAAAATGCAACCAAAGACAAGGGACCTCAGTTTGAATTAACTCATTGAAAAAACAAATTAAAGATACAAAAAACATCGTTGTCTAAAATAGGGTTTCACAAGAAAAGTTATCGAAATGATCAAAAGTGTCCAAAATATGATAGTCTGGGAGATTAAATGACAAAAACAATAGTCTGGAACTATATTTGGAATTGCCACTAAAGACAATGAATCTCCAATGAAATTTACTCTAATGGCAATATATAGGAATTTTAATGGATGTATGATGTTTTTTTTTTTTTATAACGATGTATAATGTTTGTTACGTTAGTGCATTTGCATTTATTTGGATGCCATTTCAATAGCATATGATATGGTTGAAGGAGTTTTCAAGAATATGGTGAAACTGAAATTTGAAAAACAAAATAAAAATATTGAACCATTAAGAAAAATTAGTTAAAGGAGCTATCCAAGTTTGACTAGAATCACTAGATTAGTTTTTATGTTTTAACCTACTAGCCTACTAGAGGCGTTTGGTTGGCGTTAACAAATAAAAAAAAATAATTTTTATATACAACTAAAGTGGCTATAATTGTCAATATATAACCTTGTGTTCAAGTAGCATGTCATGACACTCCCAAACAAGAGGTCATGAGTTAATAGTACTCATAAAAAAGTGGCTATTATTATTATTATTAAAGAAAATTGAACATAAATATGAACGAGTGAGAAAGACTCAAGACAGTGGCCAGTTAAAAAGTCAACGACCACGGTCGAAGAGAAAAGTGAGGATGGCGGCTAGTGAGAAACAGAAGCTAGAGACGGAGGTCAAAACAAGAGAAAGGGGAACATTTGAATATGTTGTTCCCGGCCAAGATTTCATATACTAGGTTTAATATACTCGGTTCATTTTTCCACTTCTTCAAAATTAGAGTAAATGTAATGATTCTCCAAAACTTGGGGAAAAAAACAAAAATAGAATTGCACTCCATTTTTCAAATTCGAGAAATGGCAGGTAGACAAATTTGAAAGAATTTTGATTTTCCATTTATCTATGTTAGGACTCTTTATATTAATATTACTTCTAGTCTTATTAGAACTCTATATGGTATTTATATTTATACCTTGTATTCCAGAGATTCTAATGAATAAAAAGTTACAGACTTAATCTGGTATCATCACTAGGTTTTCTCTTTTTTTTCCATGGCTGCTAATTACGGCTCTGCCGGTGTCTCTTCCGAGCGGACTGTCTCCGATTCGGCCATTCTTCCTGCAAGGGCTGCGTGGGCTGCGCTTGAACGGGCGTTGGCTTCGACCTCTCGTGCACGGGCTGTGCATCTTCTCCAGCAGCTGCAGACGCTTCAGCAGGGCGATGCATCCGTTGCAGATTATCTCGGCAGAGTGAAGGTGCTCTTGGAAGACTTGGCTCTTGCTGGGAGGCCGGTTTCGGTCGACGAGCAAAATCTTTATATTTTCCGAGGTCTTCGTCAGGAGTTCAGAGCCTTCACCGACTCTCTACCGTCGCGTCTTGAGCCGGTCGGATTGGAGGAGTTGGCTTCGCTGCTGGGCTCTCGAGAGCTCGTTCACGCACAGGAGTTCTCGCCGGCAGTTGGAGGTGTGTCGCCGGTTGCTAATGTCGCTCGCCGTGGTGCTGGTTCGGGAGGCCGTTCCGGGCGTCGTGGTGGCCAGCAATGGCGGGGCGGTGGGCAGCATTCTGTTTCTGCTCCTCCGGCTGGTTCACAGCAGTGGCGTGGCTCTAACTAGCGAGGCCGTGGTCAGCAGCGTGGAGGTGGCCAGTGTGCTCGGCCGGCTGCTGCTGGTGGTCTTCGCTGTCAAATTTGTGATATTCCAGGGCATTTCGCTGTTACGTGTTATAGGCGTTACTCTGATGGTTCGCAGGCTCACTTGGCTTTTCAAGATCATTCTGATTCGGGTGTCTCTTTGGCCTCTCAGACATGGTTTCCTGACACGGGTGCCACCGATCATGCTACCCCGGATAGTCATGCTCTTACTAGTTCAGATGTGTATACTGGTAATGATACTCTGCGAGTAGGGAATGGTAAGGCCTTGCCCATTAGTCGTGTTGGTTCTACATCGTTTTCTACTCCCTCCGGGTCTTTTAATTTATCTCGTGTTCTTCATGTTCCTAGGCTCTCTGCGTCCTTACTTTCTATTCAGAAGTTTGCCACTGAAAATAACGTATTCTTTGAATTTTTTCCTTCTTATTTTTGTTGTTAAGGATATCCGCACCAAAGCGGTGCTCCTCCAGGGTAAGAGCTCAGGTGGTTACCGGTTGTTCCTGTGTCTTCTCCTAGTTCGTCTACTTTTCTTTCTGTTCGGGCATCCTCTTCGGTGTGGCATGGGCGCTTGGGACACCCTCACCATCGTGTTCAAGGTCACATTCTGAAGTCATGTTCAGTTAGTTCGTCTAGTCGTTTAGATTCCTTATGTAATGCGTGTCAGTTGGGGAAATCTGCGCGTTTTCCTCTTTCTACTGTTCAGTCTTCTAGTTCACATGTTTTAGAGTTGGTTTATACTGATATTTGGGGGCCTGCGCCTATTCTTTATGTCAATGGATATCGTTATTTTTTGATTTTCGTTGATGATTATACACGTTTCACTTGGTTTTTTCCCATGCGCTTAAAATCTGATTTGTATGCGATATTTTCTCAATTTCGTGCTTTAGTTGAGCGTTCATTTGGCTGTCGCATTAAGTCTATTCAGTCTGATCTGGGTGCCGAGTACAAGAAATTACATTCTGAGTTTCTTAAGCTCGGCATTCGTCACAGGCAGTCTAGTGCTTACACTCACGAATAGAATGGTCGTGTTGAGCGTAAGCACAGACACATTGTCGAGACTGGTCTTACTTTGCTTGTTCATGCCTCTGTTTCGTCTCGGTTTTGGGACTATGCTTTTGAGTCTGCTGTGTATCTTATTAATAAGATGCCTACTCCTGTTCTGGGTAATCGCAGTCCCCATTTTCTGCTTCATCGTTCTCCTCCGTCTTACTCGTTTCTCCGTGTCTTTGGTTGTTTGTGTTATCCGCACCTACGGCCTTATAATCGTAATAAAATGAGTTTCAGGTCGGCTCCTTGTGTTTTTCTTGGTTATCCTGAGTCATTCCGGGGGTATCGATGTATGGATCTACACACTAGCAAGGTTTTTATCTGCAGACATGTTCGCTTTGATGAGCATGTGTTTCCTTTCGCAGCTAAATATGTTTTGCAGTCTGCTGATGTTCCTGCATCGCCGCCTTGGGGTGTTGTTTCTGTTCCATCACCTAGTGTTGATATGGTGGTGCCCGCGCCCTCTATTCCTCGGCCCGTGGTGCGTCCTAATGCGGGTCCAAGGACGACTGTGATGGCATCAGTGGCCGGTCCTGCGACCTCGCGTTCTGTGGCTCGAGAGCGAGGTCCGATGACGAGGAGCAGAGTTCGATCTGAGGGGGCTGAGTTGGTTGCTTTGTCGGCTCAGGTGTGTCCTGCGGAGCCCACTTGTTATTCTCAGGCGGTGCATTTTCCGGAATGGCGAGAGGCTATGGATGCTGAATTTAATGCCTTGCTGCAGAATCAGACTTGGCGTCTCGTGCCGTTTCGTGCAGGTATGAATGTTGTCGGGTGTAAATGGATCTTTCGCACCAAGCGGAAGGATGATGGTTCTGTTGACACGTTTAGTCCTGTGGTCAAGCCTACTACGGTACGTTTGCTGTTGTCTCTTGCTTTGAGTTCGGGCTGGTCTGTGCGTCAGCTTGATGTTCACAATGCCTTCCTGAATGGTTCGTTGGCTGAAACAATTTACATGAGTCAGCCTCCGGGTTATGCTGACTCTGAATATCCTGAGCATGTTTGTTTGCTGCAGCGGTCTTTGTATGGTCTTAAACAGGCTCCGCGTGCATGGTTCACTCGTCTTCATGCTTTTCTTGTGACTATTGGTTTTCGGCCATCCAAGACGAATGTTTCTTTGTTCATTTTTACTCAGGGGGAGTCACGGGTATACTTGTTGGTTTATGTTGATGACATCTTGGTCATGGGTAGTGATCCTGTCTTGGTCTCTTCACTCATTGCTAAATTGTCCGTGGCTTTTAAGATTCGCGATTTGGGTACTCCGGGTTTCTTTCTTGGTATTGAGACTGTAACTCTGGATGGAGGTATGTTGCTCTCTCAAAAGCGGTATATGCTTGATATTTTGAAGAGGGCTGGTATGACCGATTATAAACCGCTGGCTACGCCTGTTCTTGTTTCGCGTCCTGTGTCTGACTCCTCGGAACCATTTGCGGATCCTACTAGATACAGGAGCCTAGCCGGTGCTCTTCAGTATCTTACTGTGACTAGGCCTGATCTTTCCTATGTAGTGAATTTGTTATGTCAGCAGATGCATGCTCCGTCTGTCGCGCACTAGGCTCAGCTAAAGAGCGTTTTGCGTTATGTTAAAGGTACCACTCATTATGGTTTGCGTCTCTGTAAGTCTTCTCATTCTGTCATTCATGCTTACAGTGACTCAGACTGGGCTGGTTGTCCGGCTGATAGGAAGTCTACAAGTGGTTTTGCGGTGTTCTTTGGTTTTAATCTTATCTCCTGGGTCTGTAAGAAGCAGCGCACTGTGGCCAGATCTTCTACTGAGGCTGAGTATAAGGCCATTGCAGATGTGTGTGCTGAGGTCACTTGGGTAGTTTCGTTGCTGCGAGAGCTTGGAATTCCTCCGGTCTCTCCTCCGAAGCTGTGGTGTGACAATCTGGGTGCTACGTATCTGTGTGCAAACTCAGTTTTTCATGCCAGAACGAAGCATATTGAGATTGATTATCATTTTGTTCGCGACAAAGTTGCTGCAGGTGAGCTTCAGGTCAACTTCATCTCGACCAAAGATCAATTGGCTGACATCTTTACCAAGCCTTTGGCTACTCCTCGGTTTGCTTCTCTGCATGACAAGCTGCAGGTCGCTGCCTCTCCCTGCGCTTGAGGGGGAGTGTTAGGACTCTTTATATTAATATTACTTCTAGTCTTATTAGAACTCTATATGGTATTTATATTTATGCCTTGTATTCCAGAGATTCTAATGAATGAAAAGTTACAGACTTAATCATCTAGTCTGTTATTTTTACTTTCAGAAATATGACTCATTTTCAAGTTATTAGTAAATGCATCAAAAACTCATTTGGAAGTGCTTCCATGCTATTTCCTAACATATCAAAAATTTTAAAACATGTCTCATGGGTCAAAAAACATGTTTCAACCCAATTATTTTAAAAAAGAATTAATTTCATTTTTAATCCTAGATTTATAGGCGACAATACACTTTTAGTCATTTTTTTTTTATCAAAACATTCACATTTGGTCATAGTATTATTGTGTCATGACCATTTTTGGTCCCCCGTCTACAAAATCGTTGAAATGTCATTAAATACAATAACATTTCGATCATTTTTATACAAAGTGAGTTGTGCCCGCTATATTTTTATTTTCATTTTTTTAAATAAAATCTATAATCCAGGACCAAAATGACTTTTCATTTAACGACATTACAATTATTTTGTTGATAGAAAACCAAGAATGATCATGTCACAATAATACTAGGGCCAAATTTGGATGTTCTGATAAAAAATGACTAAAAATGGACTATCACATATAAATCTAGCTAGGACAAAAAATAGAATTAACTCTTATAAAAAAAATTCAACCCAAAAATACAATTAAAAAAAATTCAACCCAAAAATAAAATAAAATAAAAAACATTCAACCCTTTAAAAAAAAAAAAACATTCGACCCCAAAAAAATAAATAAAAGGAATGCATTCACTGGGTCGAAAACAACGTAAATATTGGTGATGATGAATTTGTGAACATAAAAGACGTTCACATCTTTTAATTTGCTAACTTATATTAAGATAGTATAAGTCTGTATTTATTTTTTTTAAATGATGGTGTTAAAGAAAATATAAACAATTAGATTGCTTAATTGTTTAAGTTTCAAAGTGTTTTGAAGTCTAGACGTTGAATTTTTATTTTAAATTGACTTTGTCATAATTGATAGGGATAATTTAACTATTTATTAGTAATTTAATTGATGCACTATTTTTTTTATTTATTAGTGTAATATTTTTAATTATGAAATAATTAATAATTTTTCCCAATTAAAAAATATTTGCAAATATACTCTTATATTTTTTATATTTACACGTTTTATTTCCTATTTTTTTGAAATTGTCATTTCTCTGTTTCTCGTCTCCGTCTGCCGTTTCCATTTAATTTTCATGCTAAAGGAAAAATGTTCATCAAGCCATGGATTTTCAGAGATATATGTGTGTTTCCACAAGGTTTTTAGTAAAAACTTGATTTTATGTTTATAAATAATTCTATTCCTAATCTGTTGAAACATAAAATTATTTAGATAAAATTGTAATTTATGCCCACACAAATATGTCAATTATCAATGTCACTCCTAAATTATTAATGGTATAAATGTTGTTCATCAATTTTCAAAACGTGACATATATTGCTCCTCACATATATTCCTTGTTCGAAGACCATTTTTTTTCCTCCATTTTTCTTTCTTCGTTTGTTCTCTTTCTGCTGACAACAATGTTTCTCATTCTTTCTATTATGGGAGGGGCAATATATGTCTCGTTTTAAAAACTATATGGTAATATTTACACCACTAATAATTTAAGGTGACATTATTGATAATTGACATATTTGTGAAACACATCATTACAATTTTCCCAATTATATATAAACATTTGGCTGCTCAGCCAAACATATAAGATCCATTGTCTGATGGTTTTCTTATACCTTTATAGAAATCCATGGCCACAAAGTGGTTTTAGTAAAAACTTGATTTTATGTTTATAAATAATTCTATTTCTAATCTATTGAAACATAATATTATTTATTAACGTTTGGCGGCTCTACCAAACATAAAAAATTCATTGTCTGATGGTTTTCTTATAACCTTTAAGAGAAATCCATGGCCACAAGTGTTGTTAGTAAAAACATTATTTTATGTTTATAAACAATTCTATTTCTAACCTGTTGAAACATAAAACTATTTATAAACATTATATTCTATTCCTAATCTGTTGAAACATAAAACTATGTATAAAATCCATTCCCAGATCTGCAAATCCATGGCTTGATGTTCACAGAATATATGGGGCATCCTGTTCAATGTTATTATGAGTCTAAAGTTTTAATGAATTAGGAATTATTTATAAGCATTAAATTACATTTTCCCTAACAACACGTGTTAGGATTTCCCCATTTTCCTTAAATTACATTCAATATTTTCATTTATCATTTATATAAATCTGCTAAAACGTATGGATAATGGATTTGAACAATTAGTTTGCTGGCCTAATAACCTTTCTGTTTACATATTACTCCATATTATTTATCTCGGTGACAGTAAAAATGTTATTTGAGTATATTTGGAAAGTAATGTTTCCTATTATTATATTCAACGTCGTTTCTACTTTTTGAATGGTATAGACACTTGCCTGTAGGTCTACAGGCGCAACTGGATGGTGCTCTGGGCTCGTGCTGCCTTCCAGCACGGCTGTTGTTGAGTTGGACACAGATATCACGTGAGTTTGTCGATCAAGCGCCTCCACTAGCGTTGCCATTGGGGGTGAGATTGCAGGAACCATGGTTGTTGTTTGATCTAGTTCGTGTCATTGCTCCAAGCTTTTGATGAGAAAAGAATAATTGTGATGCTCTCCTACATAAGTGCTCTAGCCCTTCATAACTTCTGCTTCTTTATGGGCCGGCGCACCAATAAGTGCGCTAGGCTCTGCTTTAAGTGTACCGTTCTGTTAGAAACAAGTGTAAATTAGGTTATGATGATACCAAAAGACAGGGGAAATTTTAATCCCCAATTAATTTTATTTTTCTTAGACTTTGGAGCTCTTTCACTATGTTTGAATAGTCTGAATTGTAACTCGAATGGTTACATCTCGGATAGTCAGCAGACAGTCTACAAAGATATTCAAAGAATTCAAAAATCAAAGAGTCATGAAGTCGAAGAGTAGAAGATCGGACGGTTGCAAAAGATCGAAGAATGGAAGGGCTTGCCTATCGAATATAAGGGACTTCAAATAGTATTCGAATAGTAAGGATAATTGTTCGAATACAAAATGTTACAAAAGCTTAAGGTTCAAAAAGGTAACTTGAAAGGTAAGAGTTGATCATTTGAATGAATTGTTCGAGACATTCTTTGAGCAAACAGATTGAAACCTTAAATTTCCAGTAACTTAATGTGAAATATTACCAAGGCAGAAGGAGTCCTAAGTACATATTCCAAGGTAGATTTTCCTTAAAGCCCTAGACAAAATGTGCAGAGCATGCAAAAAGTAAAATGTAGTAGGTAAAGGCGTGTGAACGATTTGTAAATATTACACAAAACTAACCTTTCGAATTGCCCACGGCCATTACCCAGGGGTTAAGAGATGTTAGAAATTTATCTCCCTCTAGCGGATTTATTTCAAACTACCCTTATAAATACCTTTAATCAAGACTGAAGAAGGAATTGGTCTTTCAAAATGAAGATCTATAAGTGTGCAAAGCTTTCAAGTGCTAAAAATCAAGTGACCAGTAAGAGAGAAACTAAGCTTCAAACCTACATCTAATTGAGACTTTGGCTAACGAATAGTGAAGATCTAATGACAAGACTCAAGAGTCAAGTCTACGTGTTGGAGAATCAACAATTCTTGTTGAAAAATCTTGTATTTCTACTCAGTAGAAGTAGAAAGTGGTGGAGTAACAAGTTGTGACTTGTGAAAAATCTAGACACCTAAGGAGCTTAAGTGGTTTCTTTGTACTAAGGAGTTTAGTGCAATCCTCCAATGAGAGTTTGGAGAAGAGTGGAGTAGGTTGGTTCGCAATTTTCTAACCAAACTAGGTGAAGGGGAACGATCAACGCCATACGCATTTTTTCGGACGGAGCCACCCTACGGTGCTGCTTACCCTATTGCGAAGGCTCGTTGGAAAAAAAAAAACAATAACAGGTTCCTTCAAAAAAAAATGCATTGTAATATGCTCGTGGAGACAAGTATGAAATTTCATATATAAAAAGAAAACATATAATCTTCATTGTTTTCTAGGAAGTAAAAACAAATATATATATATATATATATATATATATATATATATATATATATATATATATATATATATATTTGATGCTAATTAATCAACAAGTCAGAGATTAATAAGGCTCTGATACCATTCAAATGTTAGATATCAATGTAGGCTAACGTTTGAATAAAGTCTATGAGAAACTTAACCTCATAGTGGAAGTGGAAGTAAAAGCGATGTTGACCTCCAGGCATAGTTGATGTCCTCTGATCTTTATCCTATAAATATAGGCTTTATATTATACACAAAGTCTAATTAACTAACAATTCCTAGTTATTCAGATTAACCAAACTACTTAATAAGTCTAGCCAACCTGCACCACATAATTAAGGTTTTAATATCACTATTAGAGAGTTGGCCAAAAAATGCAACAATACACTTCTTTAGTTACAACTAAAGACGCATAAATTAATAAAAAAAAATATGGTGGCAATTTTTTAAATATGTTTAACACTTTACTCATTTTTACTTACATAGTAAAGACGCGTAAAGTGTCATTTTTTTATTTTTTATTTTAATTTTGAGTACTATACATAGAGTCGTCAAAACGGACTTAGCTTGTCGGGTTGGTCGCCTCGCACCACCAAAAGGGCCGGCGAGCTCTAATTTATTAAGCCCGTAACATGGCGGGCTTTTTAGCCTGCCCCGCCTAACCCGCGGGCTAACAATTGATATGTTTTATTGTCAGGCTATTCGTGATGGATTCTATCTCTTTAAACCAAACTATTGATACCATTGCCGATGATGTCGTTGATGGAATGCCAGGATTGGATAGTACTTCAAATAAAGGTAAGTCTAAAGAACTTACCTCTAATGTATGGATTTTTTTTACAAAGATTGGAGTTGGTGAAAATGGTATTTGACTATTTGTTGGTTTTATGACTTTTGGGGTAGTCAAAGGCAGACCAACACTACCTGTTAGAATAACGAGAATATAGGAAATATGTAGGAAAAATATAAGGAGAGAATATATGTATTGTATTGCTCAGAATTGCCTCCTCTCCTACGTGTTGGGATGGTCTATTTATACATATTTTGGGCCTAGAGCCCGACAAGGAATAAGAATCCTAGACTGTCTGATATTAGAAGTCCCTGTTACATTATATTACCTCTATCCCATTTTATATGTCCTACTTACTATTCATTGGTCAAATCAACTCTTTCTTCTTTGTTTATTTTCTTTAGTATTTTTTACTTATTTTTAAATTTAATTTTTTGTGTTTAATAGTACTTTTAGTGTAGTCTCTAAATATATAAATTTTGTATACTAATAATAAACTTAATATTATGAAAAATTAGGTTAAAAATAACTTTAGTCAAGCCTCATTAACCGAACCAGACACATAAAATGGGACGGAGGGAGTAACTAATAAACCCTAATCTTGCTAATATTATCAGTGCTAAGTCCAATCCTTATCGAACTCTTCGGTAGCTCTGTGTTGGGTCTCCTTCTTGGGTTTTCTTGATCCAATTGCTCTCTTGGACCGATCCATGTGGCCCAGACCTAGTATATTATCCATCATCTAATCCCCCACTTTCTTGAGATTTCGTGGATAGGAAATCCCTGGAAAGTATAGTTGCTCTCTTGGGCCGATCCATGTGGCCAAAGCCTAGTGTATTATCCATCATCTAGTCTCCCACTTTCTTGAGATTTCGTGGATAGGAAGTCTCTGTAAAGTATAGTTGCTCTCTTGGGCCGATCCATGTGGCCTAAGCCTAGTGTATTATTCATTATCTAGTCCCCCACTTTCTTGAAATTTCGTGGATACAAAGTCTTTGGAAAATATACTTAATCCTTTGCTGATGATTGTCTTCAGTTGTATTGACCTGCCTATAAGATTTTTCCTACGACCGACCACATAGCATTATGCAAATACAACAATTTCACACAAATACAATAATAATAATAATAATAATAATAATAATAATAATAATAATAATAATAATAATAATAATAATAATAATAGTAATAAAAGAGGAGGATGAACAAATATAACAGTTTCATACAAATACAACATGAATAATAAAAGAGGATGATGAACAAATATAACAATTTCACATAACTACAACAATAAGTATACACGCACATAGAACAATATTTAAAGAAATCATTATAAGATTACGTAAATATCAAGAATGTACATAAGATACGAAAAGGCTTTAAGAAAAAAAATTGTCAGCCGGCCTCGTTACAAGGAGTACCTCGTTGCGAGGGGTGACTTAAGCTAACCACTGCGCTCCGAGTGGGCCTCCCTTATGTCTCCAGTGTGAGTCTTCCACTGCCTAGTGAGTGTGCATTTTTTTCACACTGTGGTGGGTATACAAGTCTGCCACTGGCTAGTGGGTATAGGTTTTCCACACGGTGGTGGATATATGTCTTTCATTGCCTAGCGAGTATGCGTTTCTTCCACATGGTGGTGGGTATACGAGTCTGCCACTGGCTAATGGGTATAGGTTTTCCACACGTTGGTGGATATATATCTTCCGTTGCCTAGTGAGTATGCGTTTCTTCCACACGGTGTTGGGTATACGAGTCTGCCACTGGCTTCGTTTTCCACATGGTGGTGGAGATATGTCTTCCATTGCCTAGTGAGTATGCGTTTCTTCTCCACATATTTAATGTTGGATAGTTCTATTAAGTACAAAAGGGCATTTGATTATCTTCAATTGATTTTCCGGTTCTTCCTATCCTACCTGAAATATATATTTTATGCAAGTTTGGAAGATTGAAAGTATTTTGAAAGAAATGAAGATGTCTTGATATACATTCTCAACCTGTTGAAACACGAGTGTTCATCTATACATTCTCAACCTGTTGAAACACGAGTCAATATCACCTCCACTAAGGTTTGATCTCATGAACTCCCATTTGGAATAGTCACTACATGCTACTTGACCACAAAGTCCAAATCTTAACATGTTTAATTTTTTAAATTTGAATTTCTAAGTAATGTATGCAATTAAAAAGTATGATAGTCGAAGTGTTAAGACTATTGGAAAGTCTGAATTAGATATTTATTTGGAGGAGCCAAAACTTGAATATGCATACTATGAAGATTTGAATATTTTTTATTATTGGAAAGAACGTATGCATAGATATCATGCACTTGCATTGATGGCACGAGATATTTTGGCTATCCCAATTACCACTATTGCATCGGAGTCGGCATTCTTTTTTGGTGCTCGTGTACTCACCAAGTATATGAGTTCTACTTTGCCTAAAAAATTGAAAGCTCTTATTTGCACTAGAAATTGGTTGCATGATTATGCTATTAGTAAGTTACCAAGTTTATTTACAAAATAATGAAAATTGGATTATATTTTAGTTGATACTATAGTGTATTGGTATTTAATTTTTAAACATCTTTTGTGTTGATTTTTTTTTTTTTTTGGTAGATACTGAAGAAAGTTTAAGTTCAACATCAAATTTGTATTGTGAAGATTCAAATATTGTTAATCTTATTGATGACAATGATGGAAATGAAGAGGGGGGGGGGGGGGGGGGGGGGG
>NC_044920.1:14459949-14485448 GCF_003576645.1 Ipomoea triloba | reverse complement strand
GGGGGATGTGAATGTTGGAATGTTTGAATGATGTGATAGACTTATGAATTTATGTAGTTAATTAGTTATGTCTTGTGGAGTACGTTTGAGCTTTGAATGTTTAGTTTAATGGTTTATGATCTTATGTAGTATTGTGACAAATTATTGCATGGACCATGGTCCACACAGCTGTGTGGACCAAAAATAAAGAGTACATTATTTTTGTACTGTAGGTACATTATTTGATAGTATATATCAAATAATGTACCTTCAGTACAAAAATAATGTACCTTAAAATAATATACCTACAGTACAAAAATAATGTACTTTTTATTTTTGGTCCATACAACTGTGTGGACCATGGTCCATGCAATAATGATTGTAGTATTGTAGTATGGACTCTATGGAATATGGTGTGATGGACTAATTTGAGTTATTTTTAATGATTTGTAAACTTTTTAGGTTTTTACAATTATGTATGTTATAATATATTTCAATATTTGAGTAGTTGTTTTTAGATTTATTTGTTAAGTGATGAATAAGTGTAAAATCATGTCTAAGTAGATAACACTTAAATTAAGAGTTAATTCCATTTTTTGTCCTTTTATAGGTGGTAATCCACTTTTAATCCTTTTTTATTAAAACATCCTTATTTGGTCCTAGATTATTTTGCTTCTTCACTCTTAGCTTCAGATTCATTTCTTCATCTTCCTTAGCTTCATGCCATCTTTGCTTCTTCATCGTTAACCTCTTCACTGCTATCTTTGCTTCTTCATCTTCCTTCTTGGTTCCTTCGTATAGTACATCGTCTTCCTCCTTCATCCCTTCCATTCGCCGTCATTTTCTTAGCTCACAGTGTACTAGTAGTAGCTCACAGTGTACTAGTAGCAGCTCCGGCAACGGAGCAGCAACTCCAGCGTAGCTTAAGGTCGCGACTCCGACAATGACGACGTAGATCTACGCTCTCCGGTAACACTACTTAGTTATATTTTAATTAACTAATACATAAATATATACATACGTACGTGTCTTTCTTTTAGTGTCCTTAACAACCCGGTAGTGTTTAATGTGGATATTACGTTACGAGGTTCATATAGGATATGTGCACAAAATTTAAGGACTACAATTTCTTGGATGAGTTGAGTACAAAGTGATACAATTTAAATATTTTTAATTATTATAATATTGTATAGTATATATACTCATTGTTCTTTTAATTATTCAAAATTTTGTAGGCATATCAAAACACAAATGCGTATTCTAAGGATGAAATATATGAGATACGGAAGTTATGAATAAAATATTTTATGAATGAGGGCATATAAATGTTTATTATGTGTTTTAGATGGAATTACATCGTATATATATTATGATAGATTAATGTTGGATTATTATATTGTGTCAGAAAATTATGTTGGATTATATATATATATATATATATATATATATATATATATATATATATTGTGTTGTATTAGTGTTAAGCAATTTTATTATATTTTGTGTTGAATGATTTGAACCACATAAATGTTGTTTGGGTAGTGGAATTTTCTATTGAAGAGTGATTACGATGTACACGATACCTTTGAGGTAAAGACGCTTATTGTTATTTTTAAGTTTCTGTTAAACACAACTGGCATATTTAATCTTCAAGTGAGGACACCTATTTTTCAATTTGAGATTAGACGTGGTAGTTTAATTTTTTTGTGTCTGGTGCCATACGTGTCTTACAGTAAAGACGCATCCAAATGATTCATTTTGTACTAGTGTATATAATATATATATTACATGAGAAAACCAAACAATGAACTCATCCTTGACTACTAGTTATGTTGAACTCAGCCAATTCTAGCATAAATTAGTCTATTTGAGGGATATCATGCCTTTTAATTCCAAGCTCTAGCATAAATTAGTTTATTATTTGAGGGATATCTTGCCTTATAATTTCAAGCTCGGTAGGATAAAAAAAATTAGTTATTTTTACTGTCATGTTAAATTGCTCATTTGGTGCTCAATAGCTCTACAATTAAAATATATTATTAGCTCTAGATGCCATACAGAGTAGTCATATAGTAAATAGCCCTTAATTATTTAGCAATGTTGAGATTTAGTGCAAAGTTTTTTTTTTTTTTTTTTAAAGCATTTAGTTCAAAGTTAGTAATGTGTATTTTCATGTTCCTAGATTTTTTTTTGAAAGGGTTTGAGGATCGAACCTCCAACCTCTTGGCGGTAGGTAGAACACTCTTACCATTTGGACTGTCCTTACGAACAATTATATTGCAATAGAGTTGATCTTTATCTAGACTAGTTTGTGTCATTAATTCATTTGCATGGTATAAATTGTATGTGGGATTGACTCTTACTTTTGCACATTGTGTTACTATACGATTTAATTTGTGTATAGTACTTGTCAGACCATTATAAAATTGTACATCATGCTTGATTATATGCCTAGCTACTTCCTTGTAGTTGGATATCGTGAAACACTTTGTGGATTTGTGTGTTGTCATATTGTGTGCTACAACCAATAGCACTCATATGTTATTAGTGTATCAAATAATTTTAATTTCTTGCCAATATAAATTGATGCATCAATCAAACATACATTATTCTTAGGAAGACAAAGCAACTCACAAAGACATTATATTATACATTTACACGACACTCTTTATTCTAAATCCAAACATAAATTAAAATTAAAAAGAAAGAAACTAAGAAAGGATTACATGTCACTCTTTATTGTGAATCACAACATAAAGAAAACAACATGGATAGTGGAAAAAAAAACACATTGCATGTCACTCTTTTTTTTTCTTTTTTTTTTTTCTTTTTTGCATGTCACTCTTTATTCGAACTAGAACATAAAACTAAAAGCATCAAAATGAAACCATCATACTCAGTATAAGTTTAATTTTTCCATTTTTTATATTCACGGGATCGGATTAACCATTGTAGAGGTAATGATCTGCTTCAGTTTGGTTTTGGAATGTGTATACCAATCTCCATCATGGTATAGTAAATCTACAACTCGTGTAAGGTTGAGAATTCGAGTAAGTATAGCCATAGGGAAAACAGTAGGTTTAAGACATTCTTGATTAATGTCTTTCCAGGCATTGATGACTTGTTCTTGCAACTCTGCCGTGGTCTCTTCTTTTGATTTTCCATATTCTTTCATAAAGATTTGCACAGATGATTCTAAGTGTCCTCTTTGTTGTTCAAACTATATAAATGGTACAATTGGGTGTGAGTAATTTTCCAATTAGGAATATAACAAGTAAAGAATATTGATATATAATAGATGTCACTATATTCAAGTAATTATCAACAAACCATTTTTTTTTGAATAACAAATTAAACCAATTTTTAAATAGTAAAACCAATAGATTAAATGTCATGAAATAGCGATTAAATTCGATCATATTGTTACCTCATATCCAGCTATGTCATCCATTAATCTGCCAACGATCTCTGAAGCTCGAACAATTAATGGTCCACTAATCATCCAATCAAAGACTTCTTTAGTTAAAAAATCTTCTTGCATGCCTACTAAAGAAGTTGTTGCTAGCATCGTGTAACCGGACGTTACCAACGCAACCTTCATGTACTCTTCAAATGTTGGAGAGCAACTATCACTATACCACTTGGCTTCATCATAATATGCTCCCACTAATTTTGTCATCTTAAAACATATCAGAAATCAAAGTGTTAATATAATGTATAATTTATATATAATGAACCAACTTTGTTAATAACCTGAAAATGATTCAATGTTGTCAAATCAAAAGGGTAAACCTAATTATATAAAAATATCATCATAATTGAGAACTAAATAAAAAGATAGAATATACATACCTCAATTTTTGCATAATTGACACGATACGATTCACCTTTTTCAGCTAACTCTTTCTCCATTTCAGCATAAGTATCAAGAAGATAAATGTAAGTACACCTCATATATTCTGGTAATTGATTCGTAGCACTAGCATCCCATCTGAATAGCAAAAGTATATATGCATATATTTTTTATAAACATTACTTTTTCAAAAATTATCATACAAAAAGAAAATGAAAAAGAAAATTGCAATTCGTGACGAATATAATGATGAAAGAATTGAAATTGGGACCTTTGGACTGCATGTGTGAAAAGTTTGAGCTCATCAGGGGTTCCATAAACATCGTAAATATCATCAACAACCGAAGTCAGAGTAATAATTTTAAGAATAAATTTCCTTGCGAGATGATATTTTGGTTCAAAATATGCTCCCAAAATCCAAAAGTAGCATTCCACCAACCTATCTCTTGCAAAAGGCAGTTTATTTGGGACATCTAATCCTTTCCACCACCTACATTATGACAATAACAATTTGAAAATACAAATTAAATTTTACAGAATTATATGAATAATACTATTTGTTACCCAAAAAAAAAACCATAATCTTTGTTATAATTATTAGGAAAAGAATCTAGCAAGTTAAATGGGAGAGAGATGGAGGGAGTATATGCGTGCTTGAATATTGAAATAGCTAAAAAAATTTACCTTGTAAGACTGCCTAGCTCTCTTTGATGTTGCTTCTGCAGCAAGTTAAAGTCCAATTTTGCAAATTTCAGCAATAAAGCATCTTGTGTTCCATCAGGTTCAAAAGATGATATGAATTTTTGTGCGTCTAGCCTCGTTAATCTCCTGCGAATTGGCTGCTTTAGTGCTTCACTCACTTGTGACCTAAGAGGATTGCTCAAGTGTGGTAGCCCTAGCATGGATTCTAGGTGAGAAGTGGTAAATGTTAGTGCTTCCTCCAAAATCTGCTCCCCATGCACTCTAAGATGTGATGCTTCGTACAAGCTCAACATTGCTTGTACATTCTTCGTCAACAATTCTTTAAACTTTCCATTACCCTCCTTGAACTTTTCAAACACATCTGTTAAAATATTAATGCAGAGTTAAAAATGTATTACTTCAAACTTTAGAACTTGATTGTATATAATCTTACCAGTTTATTCTATATATTATTTCATGCATATAACTATTTTGTTAATAGTATTTAATACTATTCTATATACTCACTAGCTGATACATGATAGCCATCTTGTCGAAGCAATCGAAAACGCAAAGAGACAACAAAAAGATCATTCTCATCTTTCCCATCATTGAAATCATCATCATATGCCTTGAATATGTGTTCCAATAAAGATTCAATCTCATTTTCAAATTGGTAGCACACCCCTAATCGCTGGATCTTGTTAATCAATTCCAATTTTTGGGAAGAAATGTGTGGGGCTTCCACAAGCATGTTCTTTATCTCTTCTTTCAATTGCTGATGATCTAGCCACTCTTGTGTATCAACTTCCTGTGTATACAACAATTATTTTCTTTACAAAATATTATTGAGATCAATAAATGCCAAGCTGAAAATAGATGGACTATTTAGCATGTATGGTTGAAAAAATCACTAGGTGCTCCTCATACACCCGGCTGGTGCTTAGTGCCGGGACGTCCGTGTATTTTTTATTTTATTTTATTGTTTTTTTTTAAAAAAAATTTAAGACTTGATTGATCATTATAAATTATTTAATACTTTAATAGTTAATACTAAAACATTAAATATTAGCCTAAAAAACAACTAGGGTTTGAATGATTTAGAATTATTTCAGTCAAAATGACATGGTTTTGAATTAAATAACTCATTTAAAGAAAAACAAAACAATAAAAACAAAAAAAAAGGGAATAATAGCTAGCCGGCCGACTATGCGGCCTAGGCAGTCAACGCCTAGGTGGCATAATCAACCGCCTAGCCGGCCGGCCGCTTAGACCACCGATTGTGATGAAATGCTAGGCGGCAGGCCGGCCGGCGCCTAAGTGCGATTTTTTTTTTAATTTGCAACAGTGCTATTTAGTACGCTTTAGCTCTACTTTGACATAAATACGTTACGTACTTGATCTAATAACCCATGAATGATGTGTACAGTGTTAGGTAAAAATATAACCTTTATCTTAGATTTGAATGTGAATTAACTCAACTTCTTATATATACAGTCTCTTATGAAAATTTAAACTACTTCTAGTAATTGATAAATCCCAAAAAAGAATGGAGTGAAAGAAGCAGCAATAGGGAGAAAGAAATAGGTGAGAGAGTGAGGGGGAGATTAGTATACCAAGAATGATAATGACATTTAACTATATATTATTTAATTTTTAAGGCTAAAAGTTACCGTGGGCTGTGAAGAATAAGTTAGGAAGTAATCTCCCCAAATGGTTGGATGAAAATTGGCAGAGCGACGAGGAACTTCATCCAATGGAAGAGCTGATAGGACTTCACAATTCACAGCCATTTCTATCTGGTAAGAGAAGAAGTACAGTAGTACGAGAACAAGAAACAGACAGATATAGAGCAAAGTAGTATGTTACGTTGTTGGAGGTTGCGCTCTATTTATAGTACACTTTGCGTGCTCGAGCCTTACAATAACTGTGTACTGGAAAAAGCCTAGTGAGTGTTAAACTGTTCATTCAGTGGGAATTGAAATACTGTTGACAAATTAGAAATGAAAAATGAAAAATTAGAAATAACAAATTATTACGAAGAGGACCTGTACTTGCTCACTTTCTTTGCTTAATTTGTGATTATTTAAATGAAGTGTCAATAACCAACTACTATGTATTATGATAGCACCTATAGTATCCTTTCAAATGGGTTGTCGTACAGGATCAAACCTTGTGGTGGGGGCACTTTTTCCTTGGACTGAAAAAGTTTGAGAAATCATAAAACATATACTAATTTGAAAAGAATCATAGAAGTTGCAGTTTTAATCCTTGGATCAACAAAGCTATAAAACTCTATTAAAATTTATTACTTAATACATGTTTATTTTAAAATTTATAATCTTTATTCTTTATAACTTTTTCAGTTTTGGTATTTCTTCCCGCAAGAGAGAGAATTGGAAATCTTCTTGCCTAAACTTGTCCTCTTCAATTGTGGTACATAGGCCATATTTTCACTACAGAACTTGTTAAAATCAAATTTTTTATTTTACAATTAAAAATTCGAGACTAAAATACTCCTGTACTAAGTAATTAATAATTTAATAGTTTAATAGTTTTGTTAATCTATTGTTAAAACTACAATTTATTTGAAGAATTAGAAATATATATTGCAATGGTAAAAAATTAAAAACAAAAAACCACTAACAAGGAACAATTGAGGGACTAAAAATACTTTTTTTTAGAACATTTTATATTTTTATTATCTTGTAATGTGATTAATCAATTCACGGGTAAGCAAATAAAAATAAAATTTCTTTAAAAAATGAAAATAAAATTTAAAAAATCGTATATTTTAAACTTAATTATGAATAATATTTGGCGTAGTGATTGTCAAATAAAAAAAAGTGAACTTTTAATAGATAATTTCAAGGAGTAGCCAGCAATGTTTTTTCTTCAATTAATTATATTGCATTATTGCTTCTGTATACTCCAAAATACTTTTGGACTGAAACTGAATTCTCAGATGACAAGGTCCTTTTAAATCTTTATTTCCAAATTAAACTAAGGTATAAGTTCAATCAAGATTTTCTAAAATTTTTGAAGATTTTTAATGGAGTTAATACTATATGGGGTCTTCCACGGGCGGTCACTTTAGGATTATACGTATCAAAACCACTGTATAATTGGAGGACCCTATATGACAATAATTGAAGCTAGATTCGAACATATAACCTTTGGCATAACTTTGATACCAAATTGAAGCATGTGTTTCATCTCAACTAAAACCTAAGCTAATAGTTGGACTGCACATTTATGTGTTAATAGTTGGACTGCACATTTATGTTTATATATTATTTATTTATGCTCAACAATAACTCATTTTTAATGATTTTAATAGTTTGATGGTATTCAACTTAAAATTCAAATTTTTAAAGAGTCTTAAAAAGTCCAATGGTATTCTACTTATTAATTTTTATAACTCTAACATATTAAGATTTTTATAAATTTTTTCTTCACAAATATAAATAGATAAAATTTAACTATCAAACCATAAAACTTTTCAACTTTTTCTACACTTTTTATTTTCTCTACAAACATTGCAAACCATAAACCTCATTCTGTGGGAGATAATGTTGACAAATTAGAAATGAAAAATGCGTAAAGAACATATTATTACGCAGTAAAGATTATTACGAAGTGGACTTCTACTTGCTCACTTTCTTTGATTAATTTGTGGTTATTTAAATGAGGTGTCAACATGTTATTAGTATTCAAATCATTACGTCAATATTGATTTAATTTATTTACCCAAAAAATATTGATTTAATTTAATTATCTTTTGGTAAAAATGCATTTTTAATCACTTAATTATTTTTTTCTAATTATTTTAGTCCTTAAAAACTTTTTATTTGAAATATATACCAAAACTCTTCAAAAAAGTTGTAATTTTAATTCCTGAGTTAACAAAATTGTTAAACTCTATTGAAATATTACTAAATACGTGTTTATTTTAAAACTTTATTATATTTATTTTTTATTAACTTTTTCAATTTAGATATTTCTTTAGCAAAATAGAGAATCGACAATATAATCTTCTTTCCTAAATTTTTTCTCTTTAAATGTGGTACATAGTCCCTATTGTTGTAATTTGGCTTCTCAATTAGCTCAGTTCTTGCGTGGTGATTGCCCGGTAATTGCTTAGGATTATATATATGATAATGTAGTGTAGATAAGGCAAAGGAGAAGAAGAAGAACAAGAACACAAGATCACAAAAGCTCAAAAACCACCTTTTATTCATCCATCAACATGTATATATATACAATAGTACAACTCTTCATTTCTCAACATAATGAGGGAGTTGGAAAGTGGCAAATGAAAAGTCTCAAAATAATGGCCATTAGTAATATATTTATAACACTCCCCCTTGGCCATTATTTAATCATATTCATGCCTCGTTAAAAACCTCGCTAGAAAAACCCTTTGGGAAAAACCTAGACGAGGAAAAGAGTACACGAAATATGTTAAACCATTGTGTTGCACCGGTTGCCTCATTAAAAACCTTAGCCTAAGAAAACCCAGTGGGAGAAAAACTTAGCTAAGGGAAAAAGAGTACAACCATAAGCCTTCCGGGCATAATCTTCAAGATTTCTAAGGTCTTCAGGACTATCCAATCAAGTGCACCTATATTAGTTGCCTCATTAAAAACCTTAGTCTAAGAAAACCCAGTGGGAAAAACTTAGGTAAGGAAAAAAGAGTACAACCATATGCTTTCAGAGCATAATCTTCAGGATTTCAAAAGTCTTCTAGACTTTCCATTCTAGTGTAGCTAGAGGTTGTCGCTCCCCCTAAAGATAACAATCTTCTAAGCCTACGCATTCCAATTTTATAAACATATTACTCAAAATTGGATGCAGGCAGAAACTTGATGAACATATCTGCCAGATTGTTCACGAGGGCGAACTTTCTCATGAACATATCTGCCAGATTGTTCACGAGGGCGAACTTTCTCAACAAGAAATCTGCCAGATTGTTCACGAGGGCGAACTTTCTCAACAAGAATTTTACCAGATTGTTCACGAGGGCGAACTTTCTCAACAAGAATTTTACTAATCTTCTGGAGTTCATGTGGGTAGTAAAACTTAGGTGCAATATCTTTTGTAAAGTTCTCATTAACAAACCACTTAGGTGCAATATCTTTTGTAAAGTTCTCATTAACAAACCTATTACTTGCTTGGGCAACACAATCTTTATTTGTCCACATATGGGACATTGGGGGGATAAACATATAGCATAACCAGTTTGGGACTTGGCATCATGGGGATCAAAATAAAAGAGCCAGTACCCAAGTAGCCCGCCAAAACCACGTATTGGTTTCTCACATAAATATCATAATCTTTATATCTCGAAGATGCTAAAGGATATGTTAAACATCATTTCAATATTTCATTGTAGAGGGAGCACTAAACGTTGCTAGAAATTTCATCGCAAATTCAATATCAGGCCTGATGCGACTATGGAACTTCTAGTTCCATAATAGTGCTCCAATAACAACGATAATGGACTTCCAGTCCCAAAATATCCTTATTATCATCTTCGAGTCTAAATAGTCCCTTATCTACTTCAAGAGATTATTGGGCTACCGTTAGTGTGATAAGTAAATGATACCTATTCATATAAAACATCTTCAAGACATTTTTCAAGTAGGCTAACTGGTATATAAAACTCTTTCAAAGAGAATCTCAATCTTCAGGTCGAGGCAATACTTGGGTTTCCCAAGTCTTTCATTTCAAAACTCCATCTTTCAGCATGAGCTAATATCACCAAGCTCTTTATGTGCTTCAATAATATATAAACCATCAATATCGACTGAGAAGATAAAATAAATAACTCCATTAGCAATTCTTTAACGAACACATAATGGTACATATTATTTTCATATTCCTTCTTCGGGAGGAAAACACTCAGTCAATAATATTCAAGTCATAATGATACATGTTGCGATTTTTGCTTTCCTCATTTCAAAAGGGTTGAATCCATCAGGGATTTACAGGTAAATATTAGCATCTGATGACCCATAAGTTTGCGGTCATGACATTCATCAACTGCATATCTAAATTTACAATTCACTGCCAATGATGTTAATTAGCGGAATGTAATGCCATATGTTGTGGGAGAGTACATTTGATTAAAATCAATTCAGGATCTCTGCGTAAACCCTTTAGCTGCCAATCTCGCTTTATATCGTACCACCAAATTGTTTGTATTTCTCTTTTTTACAAACACCCATTTGTAACCTGCTGGGTTAACATTAAATGGTGTACATATTATAAAGAGAATACAATTTTAGCGAGCTGAGCTGTACATGCCTTAATTGCTCCTTTATACATTAAAAAAAAAATCAGGGCACTACTGGTGCCTAGCTCTTGATCCAGATTCTTATATATTAAGAGCAATTTATAAGGCAATTGTGTTGTCGACAACTATAATATTTTTCATAAAATCTCCCATATATATAAAATTCATGGCAATTTCTAAATCAACCAGACTCTAGCCATTTCCCAGAGATATTTTTATCTGGTTGTTCCGCATCCCCAATATTATGATTTTGGGTGCACCTGTAAATTTATTGGGGGGTTTTCGCCTTCTGGACGAATGTCTTCAAGACATACTTCTTTAAGAGATTTCAAGAGTGACGAAATTTTTTACTAGATTTAGCTTTCCGCGGATTCTTGTCTTTTATACCAATATGTCTCCACACTTCTCGCGTCAAGGAGCATTGGTAAATAAATATACGGTCCAAGTTGGGGAAGATATGTGAGACCTAGTCACTCTTCTTATCAGTATATATATTGGCATATTAGATATCTTCTGAACTTCTAGTTCAGTTTACCTCTTCTGAACTTCTAGTTCAGTCTACCTAATACGTGGGTTTAAATACTGAAGATCTTTTTCATCAATCATTCCATGAAATTTCTCGGCATTCTATAAAATTTGGGCTTTTATCTCCCCCTAATGCCGTGAAACGATCTTCAAGTGTGCAGTTAGCGTACCTAATTATATATTGATCCCATATCATGGGCTCAAGTATTTAAACAACAGACGGAGGCTTTGATAGCCCTTGGAGGTACGCAATGGCGGTGATATAGTAAAATAGACTGCACACTATGAACAAAACGCAGATAGGGAAATGTTTGATCTTATACCACGTATTAGGAGCTAGGGGGAATAATTATGATATGCAGTAGGTCAGATTCTGATAGCATATAAAACTGATGTCCCTAACAAGAAAATACATAGTTTAAGAATTTTCTTCCACAAAATATGCTTTATATAATATGCACTTGAAGGAATCTGACTCACCAAAAAAATATTTGCCCAAGGCAACTCACTAGCTCAGCCCATATTATAATATCATTTGGGTCATTAAAGCCTTTAAAAAAAATGTACCGCAACATATGAAGTACCCAAAACATATACGCAATCATCTATGATCGATCAAATATGAAAGCATATATATCAAATGATATTATAAGGGTACACAATAATCATAGGAAAATTGGGAAGCTTGTCAAATAATATAGATCTTCAAGATCTCCCAAACATCTCTATCCTCAACTTTCCATTAGTTTCACTCATTGGTTAATTTGCTTCGTGCAAATTCACATGATATAATTCACTCCCTCATTTGCTTCAGGCAAATTGATATGATATAATTCATTCATTCGTTTGCTTCGGACAAACTGATATGATATCATTTGCTTCTATATTTCAAGCTAATAACATTTAAATCAATCATATCATGTATGTCATAAGTCAACGATCGTTCTTATAAAGGGGTATACCACTCCTTAAATAACACAGAATTGCACTAAGACATATTCATAGGGAGATTCGATATCTTAGCATATTAAATTTAGTCAAAGGAGGATTATCATAATTTCTTGATAATAGCAATCCTTCCAGGATTGATATAGGATTTTTGGAACAATTTCAACCTTGAATTAGCAACCAGCTAATTGCATACGAGGGTCACGATTTCATGCATGAGAAAACTTTTCATAAATAAGCATCCAAACTAAGGGAAGTAACTCCGGGAAGTAAGATTAGAAAGGTAAGCTTAGAGAAGTACACTTCTGAATAGTAAATTTCAAATAGTTAAACCGAGTAGTAAAATCAGCAAAGAAAATCAGTAAATTTAAATTTCTTTGCACTCGTAAGTATATATATACTTCTCGGCCATGCAATAACTTTTCAAATATTGCGGTCACGTATGCTTCAGACATAAGCTAACTCCTCATACATGAATATATTGTCATGCAATACTCAAACATCTTCATCAATACCTCATCATTTCATTATCATCATTTATTACAGTATTTGCTTCAGGCAAACTAGAATCAACAAGATGAGCAAAGAATCATTCTTCGATGGCAAAATGCTTTGGTGTGCGGCACGTAGGGACCAAAGCCCTTCACACCACATTGATAGCAAACTTCTAGCTAGAATTTTGCCTCAATAAGTATGATCGTCATTGATTATCTTGATCACTTTGCTTCTTATTTTTGAGCTCGAAACTCATACCACACCAGTTATAACCTCGACCTCAACCCCTTATAGAATTGCTCGATTGGGCAACATTATGTGCTTCAGGCACTAGTGAAAAACCAATCAGACATGCATTTTGATTCTTCATCAACAACTAGTTATGTTTCTTAGCCACAATGAGTGCTAAAATTAGCTTAGAATGCTTCATAATTTGTTGTCTTGTACTGCTGCTAGAGTACAAGGTTACTCGCATGAAAAATATACATAGTATTTTCAAATAAGTATTTATCTGAAACTTCCTGTTTGTAGAGTTTTAATTGCGAGACTATTTTATGCAGAGCTAAATTATAGTCAATTACTGACTTATAATCTTAAAACTCGAGATTAAAACCTAGTCAAATTGTGCCTAAGGAAGGACAATTGATGACTATTGGTCGAAATGGTTCTTCAGGGACTTCCAATCGAATACTCATTTTTAAGGTCGCGATTCAAGTGGTGACGTATGAAAATGAGAGCTTTTACCTTCTGGGTATCAGTGCTCTGTGACTTAGCAACAAAAGCTTGTCTCAATTCCTTAGATGCCAAATGTATTCAATATCTAGAGCCCAAGTTTAATAATTGCTTCTACCAAAAGAAAGTTTAATAAAACCACATTTGGCAATGGAGGACATGAATCTACAAGATCATCATTTTCGTGTAACTCTACGAAGCAATGTGTAACAACAATGGGAAAAACCACTATTTTGAATACATGTCCAAACAATGGATGAAGAAACACCATTTTACAAAAATATGCGTATATGTATCTTAGTATTCTGATGCAAATATAGCAATCCGATACAAACATAATAAGAATTGATTATGCATTTGATATCCAAAGTCATAGAACATACATGGATACATATACATACAATTTGGTACATAACCACATGTATTTACCATTTTCAAGCATCATGGTTCATGTAGAGCTTAATACATATCCATGATTCAGGAGGATAAAACAAGATAATTTATATTTACAAACCCATGTATTTACCCCAAAACTTTAACCATAGCTTGATGAGGGGTTCATATACTCACAAGTAGTTAACAAACATGAAGTATTATCACACTAATTATCAGAAGCACACATATACAGATAATAAAATCAAAAAGGGAGAGTACTCATTTCGCAGACACAAGGATTGGGGGTTCCAATTCATATTAGAAGGCAATATGCACAAATAAAGTCATAGATTTCATAATAAAATGCACACGACAAGATAGCAAGCATACCGTTTACCGAAAATCACGATAGAGACTCGTGCTGATAACGCGTTGTAATTTGGCTTCTCAATTAGCTCAGTTCTCGCGTGGTGATTGCCCGGTAATTGCTTAGGATTATATATATGATAATGTAGTGTAGATAAGGCAAAGGAGAAGAAGAAGAAGAAGAACACAAGATCACAAAAGCTCAAAAACCACCTTTTATTCATCCATCAACATGTATATATATACAATAGTACAACTCTTCATTTCTCAACATAATGAGGGAGTTGGAAAGTGGCAAATGAAAAGTCTCAAAATAATAGCCATTAGTAATATATTTATAACACCTATTTTCATTATACAAACTTGTTGAAATCAATTTTTTTAATTTTACAAATGAAAATTCAAGACTAAAGAATATTATAATTGAATAAGAAATATTAAAAAGTACAAAAATATGATGAAGTCTCAATTCATGCTATCTAAACTGGAGAAGAGAGATAAGTAGAGAGCTAAGTTGGAAGTAGATTGAGGTGGGAGCAAAATGGAAGTTACAGTAATGAATTCTGTCTTTACAATTGAAGGCCATAGCCTTATATATGAGCTACTGTTACAGAGGTTATAACAGACTAGATGAGCTGCTGTTACAGGCAGTTATAACAGACTAGATAGGAGGAAAAATACAACACTACCCTTATCATCTAGTTGTATTTTATCACCCCCCGTAAGCTGGAGCATGAACATCTTGAAGGCCCAGCTTAGAATGGAAAAAATCAAATGGTAACTTTGGCAAGGCCTTGGTGAAACCATCTGCAACCTGCTGTTGTGAAGGTATTGACATCAACTTGATTACACCTTCATTTACTTTTTGTTTAACAACATGACAGTCAATCTCAATATGTTTAGTGCGTTCATGAAACACATGATTCTCTCCTATTGCAATAGCAGACTGGTTGTCACAGAATATAGTAGTGGGAATTCTAAATTTCACTTTCAAATCTGGAGTTAATTCCACTTTTGGTCCTAGACTTATTAGGCGTTTGCCAGATTTAGTCCTCCATAAATAATTTTGCCACATTTTGGCCAGACTTAATAAATGTTGGACAATTTTAGTCCTCCGTGACTTGTGTCGTTTGTGGACCGTGAATTAGAAGGGCTTTTTGGTCTTTTTATGTTGTTTTCAGCTACAACTCCCTTTTCTTTGCGAATTGTGCGCCGAAATCGAAGGTCTCCATGGACGTCCACACCGAGCATTATAATCTCGACCGGAAAGACATTACCAAGGACTGCCTCTTCGACTGCCTCACCCTACCCCCGCTCTCTACTTCTTCTTCTACTTCATCTATTTCAAATTCACTGCCTTCTGGACGCAGGTCTGCTGTACCAATGGCTAATCGCCAATGGGTGCACCGGATCCATCTATTAATGGCACTTCTCCTGATGATGAAAGCCCTAAATCTCCTCTGTGCCGTCGAAGACAACCATTTCGAGAACAGCCCTGGACCCTTCGTTCTAGTACTCTCTATGTCGATGACTACGGTAACACTAATTTCCCCAAACATATGTTGTTGTTGGCTGCATTTTCTGTTGATGATAAATGCCCTAGTCTCTCTACAATTTCATTCCCCAGTTCACCCGAAGCGTTGACGGGGAAGAGCTATAATGTCGTAGTGGTTAGCGATGGTTTGTATTGTACGCTCAGCGCGTGTATTTGGAGTGCGGCATTACTACGCTCACCAACTACACTGTCTACAGCCCCACGACGGGGTAATGCGTTGCACTTCCGCCGCCGTCTCGGCAGTTCATATTGAGCACCGCCGGTTTCGTAACTTGAGTCGAGGGAGGCGCTATGAGGAGCTTCAAAGTGGTGAGGCCTGGCTGTTGTCTCAACCGCTGGAATGCATTGGAGTTCGAGGTGTGTGTTCTGTTCCGAGACCGGCGCCGAAGGACATCGTGGCTCGCACAGATCATGAAATTGAAATCGACTGGCGAAGGACGTCGGCTTCTTTCAACTGGAATTTGCACTGGGGAGATCGCTGGCTAGGGATTGTTGCTTATGATTCTTATCACGTTCCTAGTCCTCGTCCTCACTTAACTGGAATTATTTCAATTCATATATTATGTTTTGGTGGTTTGGTTTTCAATAAAACAATTAGAAGAAGAAAAGCAACTTAAAGAAGACTAGAGCATATATTGTAGTCGTCCAGATGGGGCGACGTCCTCGTCCTCACTTAAAGGAGCCTTGTTGGTGCAGTGGCGGATGAAGAAGAGCAACAGAAAGGACAAAAATGCCCTTCAATTTCACAGAGACTTAACGTGAAGTTGGACAGTGGACTAAAATTGTCCAACATTTATTAAGTCTGGCCAAAATGTGGCTAAATTATTTATGGAGGACTAAATCTGGCAAACGCCTAATAAATCTAGGACCAAAAGTGGAATGAACTCTCAAATCTGCTAGTAAATATAGTAGCCACTGAATTTCACATACTGTGGAAGCTAAGGCCCTATACTCTGCCTCAGAGGATGATCTTGATACAGTAACCTGCTTCTTAGTCTTCCAAGAAATTAGGGACTGTCCAAAGTAGATGCAGTAACCAGTGATGGATTTTCTAGTTTTTGCACATGTGGCCCAGTCAGAATCAGAGAATCCTTGCAACTTTAATTGAGAATGAGTTGGGTAAAACAACCCTTTTCCAGGAGACCCTTTTAGGTACCTTAGAACTCTATGAGCAGCCATAAGATGTGTATTCCTGGGCTTGTCCACAAATTGGCTCAATTGTTGAACTGCATAGGAGATGTCTGGCCTAGTGTTTGTCAAATAAAGAAGCTTGCCAATTAGCCTTCTATACTGTTCAGGTTTATCAAGAGGTGTTCCCTCAAGGTTGGTGAGCTTCTGTCCTGCAGTGATTGGAGTTTGTGTTGGTTTAGCATCCAAAAAACCATTTTCTTCTAGGATTTCTAGTGTATACTTCCTTTGGAATAGGTTAAGCCCATCAGAGGTTCTATAAGCTTCCATACCAAGGAAATAGTTCAGATGTCCAAGATCCTTTATTCTGAAGGTCTTGTCTAGGAAGTGTTTCAAGTCAGAAATCTGGGATGAATCTGTCCCTGTCACTAAAATCTCATCAACATAGATCAACTAAGCTAGGAATGATGTATCTGTGGTTTTAGTGAATAGGGATGGATCTGCTATGGATTGTTGGAAACCATTGTCTTGCAGGGCCTTTGTTAATTTGGCATTCCATTGCCCACTGGCCTGCTTTAGTCCATATAAAGATCTCAACAATCTACAAACTTGCTTAGGTTTGTCATTTTGAAAACCAGGAGGTAAGACCATGTAGACCTCTTCTTCTAGGTCTCCATGCAAGAAGGCATTGTTGATGTCTAGTTGTTGTATCTCCCAACCTTTAGCAATAGCTACAGCCAAGAAGGTTCTAATTGTTGTCATTCTAGCCACAGGAGAGAAAGTTTCAATATTGTCCACCCCTAGTTGTTGAGTGTAACCCTTGGCAACAAGTCTTGCTTTGTGTCTTTCTATGGAACCACCTGCTTTATGTTTTACCTTGTACACCCACTTGCATCCAATGGGTGATTTCCCAGCAGGTAAGTCTGTTAACACCCAAGTTTTGTTCTCAACTAGGGCTTCAATTTCAAACTGCATAGCCTTTCTCCATGCCTCATCTTGTACTGGTTCTTTGTACGATTGTGGTTCTTGTGAAGAGAAAATGGATGATGCACATATCTTATGAGCAGGAGGGAGATATTCATACGATATAACCTTGTTTATTGAGTGTGGAGAAGATCTTGTTGATATAGATTGGCAATGGTAGTCCTGCAATCTGGTGGGAATGTTCCTTGTTCTTTCTGATCTTCTAGGAATAGTTTGTGTTTGAGTTGTATGTTCTTCTGCCACTTCTTCTGCAATACTGTCATTATTTGTTCCAAGGGCCTGTTCACTGTCCAAGTTGTTGTTTGTTCCCACACTCTCATCCATACTTGGCATAGTACTAGGACTGGCAGCCCCTTCTGTGACCTCCAAAGGTGTGGTGGCTATCTCAGTAGAAATGGGAATAAGAGGCAGAACTGGATTGAACATCTCAGTAGAAATGGATGGTTCTGGCCTGATGTCTAACTGGTTTTCTTTGAGAGGATATTTCTGCTCATAAAACTGAACATCCCTGGAAACAAACACATTCTCATTAGCAATATCACATAATAAGTATCCTTTCACATTGGCAGGTATTCCCAAGAAAATACATTTTCTGGCCCTTGATTGAAATTTATTCCTGACTTGGGAAATTGTAGAGCTATAACACAAGCAACCAAATGTTTCTCCCTCCATTTCCATTAAATTTCTTCCTGTTATTTGAGGCTGAGAAGGCTATGATACTTTGTTCATCTACAGGTTGATTCTGACTGTTTTGGACAGCATTAGATTGGACTAGTTCACTACTCTTTTGAGTGATTGTTGCATTAATCTTCCTTTCCACCTTTAAGGCCATATTAAGAACCTTTTCCATAGTAGGAACAGGATCCATAACAAGGACTCCTGACTATAGATTCAAATTCATCATTTAAGCCTTCTAAAAACCTAATAACTTTGTCATCCTCTTTCTCTTTTTGTATTTTACTCATCAAAGCACATGAGCATCTAGGATTACATTTACAGATTGGCAATGGCCTCATAGCATTCAATTGTTCCCATAGAGCATTGCACTTAGTAAAATACTCATTTATAGACTTGTTACCTTGAACATTTTTGAAGATTTCATTCTGAATTTCAGCAATCTTGTGAGGATCTGACTGAGAGTACCTCTCCTTCAATTTATTCCAGATATCAGCTGCTTTCTCAAAGTAGAGGACACTTTCTGCGATGGTGGAGTTCATTGATTTGAGGATCCATGAACATACAATCCTGTTGCATCTTCTCCATACAACATGCTTTGGATCTTATTTTCCTGGGTCTGGAATTCCTCCATCTACGAAGCCATATTTGTTCTTGACTTCCAGTGCTATCCTCATAGATCTGCTCCATGAGGCATAATTGTGCTCAGACAAGAGAGGAGATACAAAGATTATGTTCGGACTCTCAGTGATGTGAAGGTAGAAAGGATCATCGAACTCGTCATTTCTCTGACTTGAATTTTGATTCATCGAATTCTGATTCACAGGTGTGGATGTCTGTCCTCTTGAGTTTTCTTCGCCGATTTCGGAGTTCATGACTGCTGCGGCATAGCTCCGATGAGGCTCTGATACCATGATGAAGTCTCAATTCATGCTATCTAAACTGGAGAAGAGAGATAATTAGAGAGCTAAGTTGGAAGTAGATTGAGGTGGGAGCAAAATGGAAGTTACAGTAATGAATTCTGTCTTTACAATTGAAGGCCATAGCCTTATATATGAGCTACTGTTACAGAGGTTATAACAAACTAGATGAGCTGCTGTTACAGGCAGTTATAACAGACTAGATAGGAGGAAAAATACAACACTACCCTTATCATCTAGTTGTATTTTATCAAAATACCTATGTACCTAAGCAATACTTTAATAGTGTTTAATAGTTTTATTGTTGATCTAATAGGGTTTAAACTTACAATTTTTTTGCAATGGTAAAAAGTTAGGAACTAAAACCACTAGCAAGGAATAATTAAGGGACCAAAATGCATTTTTTTTTCAACATTTTATATTTTTATTATCTTGTGATGAGATTAATGAATTCACACATAACCAAATGAAATTAAAACAAAAAAATCATATATTTTAAACTGGCCAAAGTATCTATGAGGTCCTTATACTGTAGTGTTTTGTTCAATTTAGTCCTTTTATCTTCATTTTTTTTTTCAATTTAGTACATGTACTTTACAAAGTGGTATAATTTAGGACAATATATATAGTTAACGGTGTTAATATTATTGTTAATTTAACTTATGTGGTGCTGACGTAATTAGCGTCACATCATGATATTTATATTTTAACTTATGTATTACTTTATAGATATTTAAAATTAAAATTTTTTTACGCCCAATATATTACATTAATATGTCCAAAATAAATAATTACAACCATGCTCCAATGAGATTTGAACACTTGATGTCAACATGCTTGTAATTATTTATTTTAAACATATTAATGTAATATATTGGTGGTAAAAATAATTAATTTGAAATATTTATAAAATAATATATGAGTTAGAATATAAATATCATGATGTGGCAGCGATGACATCAGCGCCCACGTAAGCTATGTTAACGGTATTATTAACACCATTAACTATTGTTTTTAATTACCCAACTTTTTAGAATACAAGGATGAAATTGAACAAAATATAAAAGTACAAGTGCTCAATTAAACAAAACACTATAGTACAAGGATCTTATATTTACTTTGATCATTTTAAACTTATGAATAATATTTGGCGTAGTGATTGTCATATAAAAAAGTGAACTTTAATAGATAATTTCAAGGTGGCAACTAATATTTTTCTTGAATTAATTATATTGCATTATTGCTTGTGTATACTCCAAAATACTTTTGGACCAAAACTGAATTCTCAGAGAAGGGTCCTTTTAAATCTTTATTTCCAAATTAAACAAAGGGTTTATTGACTTCTACAAATTGTTAATGATTTTTAATGACTTTAAAAATTTGATAGTGTTCAATTTAAACTTTTAAAAGACTCTTATAGACTATCATATTAGGATTTATATAGACACTTTTCTTACAAATATAAATAGTTAAAATCGAACTCTCAAATCCCAAACTTTTCAACTTTCTCTACAAATTTTAAGGGTATGTTTCATAACTTTCATAAGTGCTCATATTTTTTTTTCTACTTTCTTTTCTTCTCTAGTCTCATCCCACTCATACAAACCTATGCACATATATTGTTGCCGACTATGAAGATTTTGCATTTGTATTTGAGAGTATTAATACTATTATAGGAAAAAACTCTATCTGATTGCGTTATGAAACTAATGCAAGAACCTATGACATTGAAGAAGATAATCAGTATAGAATTCATCAACATTTTGTTAAAGACAAATTTACACAAAATGAAGTAAAAGTAGATTCCCAAGATCCACCATTCTCACAATATATTTCATCAATAATATCTCAAGAGATAAATGTGGAATCAACTTCAACAAAATATTATTCAAAAAAGAAAAAATTGGATCGAATTTGAATGGAATAAATAGTTCAACTACGGAAACAATAAATTGATTTAATGTGTTAGAGAATTTATCTATAACACTCTTGCCTCAATTGCTTATGATATCCATAGTTTGGTGTAGAAAAGGAAAAAAAAATGATTGTTGGATGTTATTAAGGAACTTTCGAACTTTTATAGTGATATTAGTTTCAAGGTTATGGGATGGTTGAACATGAAAAATAAAGAACAGTTTTTCCCCCTATGATATGTGCTTATAGCACTTTTTCCTCCTGTGTTATTAAAGTGGCAGTTTTTCCCCCTAAGTTATTTTAAAAGTGGTAGTTTTTCTCCCCTGTAATGTTAAGTTGACATTTTTGCCCTTAAAATAAAATAAAATAATTGTTGAATTTAGACTATTTTTAAATAAGAAATAAAATTATAAAAATAAATAAATAAATAAATAAGTTTTGATTGGCGGTTGAAAATCGAAATTGGAACTGAACCGTACTGATTTATCAAAATAAGTGGTTGATCATTTTCACTATATATGACTGTGATTAAGTTCCAGTTCACGGTTCAACAATTATTTAATTTCATTTTTTCGGTTTTGAATCGTAACCAGAACCGTCCATACTATTTCGGTATGATTGCTACAGTGTTTGGTTAGGTTCAAACCGAATCGTGATCATCCATACATATAAGTAATAATGTGTTGGAGAAGAAAAATAAATTAAATAATTATTTGAAGGGTAACAATGTCAATTTAACATTTCATGTCACCACAAGATCTCTATGATTGAATAATGTTCAAATTGTCCAAATGAGATTTTATTATTATTATTATTATTATTATTATTATTATTATTATTAATTTCTTAAATTTTGTTCCACGCAATAAGGATATTTGTAAGTACTTTTGAAGTAAATTAAAGTTTGATTATGTATTTGAACTATTTTTTTTAGTGAAAATTGATTGATATTGTCGTTATGTATAATAATACAGTTTTTGTGAAAATCATTTGTTTTATTTTTACTGCAATGCATTAATTTATTAGGATCTATAAAGAATATATTATTTATTCTAAAAGTTATTGTAAGAAAATTATAAATAATGCATTAATAGAAGTTATGAAATGTTTCTAAGAGTGTTAATTTAGAGTTTTAATGACTTTTTGTATACTTTTAAATATTAAAAAGTTTTTAAAAGTTTATAAATATTTGTCATACAGGCTTTATAGACTCATACAAAGTTTATAAAAGTCTAGAAAATTCTATGAATGTTTAGAAGGATTATATGAAAGTCATTTAAAATCTATCACTTTAAAAGTATTTAAAAAATTAAAAGTATATATAAAAGTCTTAATGTAATGCACCCCTAAAATACTTATTATATTTATACCTAAATAAGGAAATTTAAGTCTAGTTATCTAGCCAAGCGGCATGTAGTGGCCTCCCTCAAATGAAAGGTCATGAGTTTGAGCCTCAGTGGAGGAGATATCAAAATTGACTCTTTGTGCTTCAACAGGTTGAGAAAAGTATAAATGAATAGATACTACAATGTAAAGTCTAGATATCCTAACAGATTTTAATATTAATAGAAAGACAAAAACTTGTGTGAGACCGTCTCACCATGAGTCGGGTCAAGATGCAAATGTGGCACTTATATGCACAAATACCATACTTATATGCAGATTTTAATGTTAATAGAAAGGCAAAAATTTGTGTGAGACCGTCTCATCATGAGACGGGTCGGGTCAAGATGCAAATGTGACACTTATATGCACAAATACCATACTTATATGCTCAAATGTAATACTAATCAGGAATAAAATTTTTTGTTACTTATTAGGATAAATGTAATACTTTTAAGGGTAAATACAATACTTTTACATTTCGATTTAAAGTATTACATTTTTCCTCAAAAGTATTATATTTGCCCTTATAAGTGAGAGGCACTTGTCAACATTACTTATTATGAAAAATGTATTACTTTTTCTCTTATAAGTAACAAAAATTGTATTTTTGATTAGTGTTATATTTGAGCATATAAGTGTGAGATTTGTACATATAAGTATGGCATTTGCATGGTGCTTTGACCCGACCCGACCCGTCTCACGAATAAGGATCCGTGAGACGGTCTCGCACAAGTGTGACCCTAATAGAAATATATAGGAATTTTAATGTATAAAGTTTGTTACTGTGCAGTTAATTAGTTGGATGTCATTTCAATAGCATATGGTTTAAGTGGGAGTATGTTTGGTAGTTTACTATAAAATGGTCAAAACTAAAGTTTGAAAAAAAAAAAAAAAAGTCTGAGCGGATAAGAAAAATGACAATTAGTTAAGGGAGCGATCCAAGTTTGACTAGAAGCCTACTGGGGGCGTTTGGTTGGCGTTAATAAATTCAAAATGTATTTTATATACAATTAAAGTGGCTATTATTATTATTATTGTTGTTGTTGTTGTTATTGTAGAATGGAATTTTCAATTTTTCATTATCTAGTTTTTCATTTTTATGAAAAGAAATAACTCATTTTGAAGTTAGTAAATGCTCCTGGGCAAAAACTCATATGGAAACATTTCCATACAATTTTCTAACTAATAAAAAATTTTAAAGCATGTGTTTTTTATCTAAATATTTTTTTAAAAACATGTTTCTACCTTAGTAGTTTTAAAAAATTTAAACCCTGAAAAATTTTTTGACCCATATATATATGCCAAGCACTTTGTGTTAAGATGGCATGTAGTGAGTTTCTCATGTGGGAGGTCATGATATGAGTTTTAGTGGAGGCGATATTGACCATACTATAATGTAATAGGGTCAACTGTATTCAAAAAATATATATATTAAAAACGTGTTTTAGACCCAAATTAAATATTTTTTAAAAATTTCAACCAAAAATAAAACAACTTTTCATCCCATTTTTTTTAATTGGGCATACGAATTTATAAACGTAAAAAACTATCACATCTTTTCGTTTGTCAAATTATATATTTACATAGTAAGTCTGTATTTGTTTGTTATGATGATGTTAAAGAAAATATAAACAATTATAATACTTGCCAAAGATCTTGTAGTTAAGCGGCATAATTGTGGCCTTCCCAAGTGAGAAGTCACAAGTTTTAGTAGTACTCAAAAAGAAAAAAGTCTAGATATTGAATTTTTATTTTAAATTGACATAGTTATAATTGATACTCCGTATGTATTATTTAACTATTTATTAGGCACTACGTTTTATAATTAATATTTTTTCATATAAAAAAATATTTAAAAATTTGCTCTTACATTGTTATATTTTCACTTTTTGTTTGCTACTCCCTTCGTCCCATATTATGTGTCTGGTTCGGTTAACGATATTTGACTGAACTTATTTTTAATTTAAATTTTAATAATATTAAGTTTAGTATTAATATACAAAATTTATATATTTAGAAACTACACTAAAAGTACTATTAGACATATAAAAAAATAAAATTTAAAAATAGGTAACAAATAATAAAGAAAATAAATAAAGAAGAAAGCTAAGAGTTGGTTTGACCAATGAATAGTAGCTAGGACAGATACAATGAGATAGAGGGAGTATATTTTTAAAAAAATTTAAAAAATATTTTTTAAAAATTTTAAAAAATATTTTTTTTAATTTTTGAATTGTCATTTCTCTATTTCTCGTCCTAGTCTCACGTTTTCTATTTCTATTCTTCAAGGCATTTAATAAGGAAATATAAAATATATTCCCTGATGGCTGGTTTTCTTATACCATAATAGACGTATGGTTTTCTTAGGCATCTCTACAAATCCATGGCTTGATGTTAACAGAATATAAATCTGCCAAAATGAATGCACAATGGATTTGAACAATTAGTTTGAATATGACCTAATAACCTTTTTCTTTACATATTATTAATTATTTATGTTGGTGTTGTATTTAGGTGCTCGTTGTCCCTTAACTTCTAATCGATAAACTATTGCAAGATATAATCATAAATAGAGAAAAGGGAAGAATGTAAATCTTTCATTAACAAAAATCAACCATTCCAATACATTGTCAACATATATATATATATATATATATATATATATATATATATATATATATATAT
>NC_044920.1:14454719-14459728 GCF_003576645.1 Ipomoea triloba | reverse complement strand
TATATATATGTATGTATATGTATGTACATATATATATATATATATATGTATGTACGTATATGTATATATATATATNATATATATATATATATATATATATATATATGTATGTATGTATATATATGTATGTACATATATATATATATGTATGTACATATATGTATGTACATATATATATATATATATGTATGTACATATATGTATGTACATATACATATATATATATATATATATATGTGTAGGATTTGGATCCAGTGAGATCACCTTAATTAGACGAGATTGTGAGATTAGATCGTGGTCATCAATTATTTTTTTTAATGGTTCAGATTTTATGTAGGGTTTTAGATTATTTTAAGTAATTAATGGTATAGAGAGGGGTTGTTCAGTCTTTTTACTTTTTGGTTAATTTATTACCCATTTTAAATTAGGTATTATTTAGTAGTTGTTTCCTCATGCGATTGGTATTCATAAAAGATGCATCCCAATCGTCTCTGTCTTCCGTATATTGTTTATCCGTGATGAAACCAGACGCCATCTGTGTGTGCATACCAAAACATCTCCATGGCTGGCTCTTCTTCCAGGCGGTCCAAGCGGCTTAGGAATAGGTCGTCCGGTGGTGTTCCAGATATTTCGATTTTAACTTGATTTTAGCTAATGTGTGCGTTTTCATCATTTTTTTTTTCTTTTTGTAGTATGATTTGCTCTTGGTATTCTTCGAGGATGTCGGGTTCCCTGCTTTAGATATAAAGGTCAAACAGTTAAAGCCTAGACGTCTTCACATTTCATGGCGGGATTGTGATATTCGAAGGGGTGATGCACGGTGTTTGATTGTTTTATGTGTGTAGTTCTTGCAAGAAATTCCCTGCTTTATGTTTGTTGTTGTATGGGGGAATTGTTGTATTTTTATAATGTATCAAAATTATTTATTCGTGTTGGGGTGTGCGGGACAGACTTGGTCAGTAAAATGCACACGCTGTAAACCACACATACAAACACTTTCATGTTAGAACCACTAAATATTAACTGTTGAATGTTGGTTAGTAGGTTGGTTATAGTCCATTTTCTTAATTTATTTATTATCTTAGTTTCTTTTGTAACAAACGTCATATGCACCCACACAAGAATAAATCAAACGTGGTACCCGTTTACGTTCAGCAAAATGCACACAGCTTCACTAGGGTCTGCACACGCATGTGGTAGTAGACATATTAAAAATTAAGCGGGTAGAATAATTATTAGTACTATGCACCCACCTGACTTAGTAAATGCAAACACATTCATGAAATTCTAAAATGTTTCAATCAAGATGCAAAAAATTCAAAGGAATACGGTTTATCGCTATAAACGAAGTTCAATCCCTATGAATTATTAAATTAAACGTCTTGATATGTGTGTGTGGGGGGGGGTGGGGGGTAACTCCTAATTTGCACTCGCGCCAATTAGGCTCATAAATATTGTAACACACTCTTGTTCATGTCGAAATTCACTAATGCACACACCTCACGCCAATTAGGCTCATAAATATTCCTACAGAATTATGCACACACCCGAACTCACAAATGCACACACATATGAATAACAAAAAAAAAAACAACATTTCACAAAACATGCACAACCAACAATTCACACTGGTCCACACCCACGACTAATGTTCCTACAGAATTGTGCACACACCCAAACTCACAAATGCTCACACCTACAGTTCCCATTATAATCAAAAGTACCGCGATAAAAAAAAGATGTCAACCTATTCATTGACTTGTCATTATTTTGCGTGTATTACGGTAGTCATATGCACACTGTTTGCAATAAACAAACGTTGTTGATCATGTGTGTGTGATAAAATATTCTCATGAACATGGAATGAACACTACACCGCTGAAATGCACCTAATACACTCCAATCAAAGTTGCACCAACCACCAAGACTGTGTGCACACACGCTAAAAGAGGGCACATGTTAGAGTACTGTTCCAACAGGCTTTCGCACACACCTAACTCCATGAACGCACACACCTACAAACCAAAAATAAATAAAAATTTCAGACGGAACTTACTGGCAATGTTGTTCGCCATTACCGCGTCCGGACGTCTAATATCCTTTCTTTATTTTTCTCACTATTTTTTTGGTTAATACCACACAAAGAAACAAAAAAGTATATAATGGGTTACCATGATTAGGATTCCTTAATATATGGAAATTATTATATTTCATTTATTTCCATTATCAAATTACAATTCCATCCTTTTGAATTAATTTTGTCCTAATATAAATGATATTTGAATATCAATCATAACCATTCATTCCAATTTTATAGATGGTTGAGATGTGATCTCATGATCTCATCTAATATGGTGATCTCATTAGATCCAGCCCCTATATGTATATGTATATACATATATATATATATATATACATATACATATATATATATATACATATACACATATATATATATATGTATGTATATACACATAGTACAAAGGTAATAATGGGTTAATGGATACAATAATGCATAGGTTTAATGACGGACCGTTACATCCATTAAACTAATAATGTCCACTTATTATATATTTATAACACTCCCCCTTGGACATTATTTTTCCAAAATCATGCCTCGTAAAAACTCGCTAGAAAAATTCCGTGGAAAAAACCTAGTCAAGAAAAGAGTACACGATATATGAGTAATGTATTTAAAATATATTCATGCCTCATTAAAAACTTCACTAAGAAAATCACGTGGGAAAAACCTAGTTGAAGAAAAGATTACATGATATTTTTAAAATCATATATTGTACTGGTTGCCTCATTAAAAATCGTAACTTAAGAAAATCCTGTGGGAAAAACTTAGTTAAGGGAAAAATAGTACAACCATAAGCCTTCAAGTCTTAATCTTTAGGATTTTGGGGTTTTTCTAAGTATTTATTTGCAACTTTTTCCCATCAACATAACTATATCATACTCATGACTTGTTAAAAACCACACTAAAAAAAACTCCATGGGAGAAAATCTAGTGAGGAAAAGAGTACATGGTATATATGCATTCGTATGTTATGCAAAAGAGTATAACTGCTAGTCTTTTAAGACTCAATAATCTTCAAGATTGATTCATGTAAATGTACTCCCAGTCTCCCCCTGAAGATAATAATCTTCAAGTTCTACATGACTTTAAGTAAAATCATTGTTTCGAAAGGAGTGTAGAGGATGGACACGATACAATCTTCAGAATTGTCACTAGAGTTTATCATTTTATACAATAATCTCGTGACTCGTCTGGAACTTACGTGGGTTGAATATCTATATAATTTGTCTTTAAACATACCCACTTATAATTTGTATAAGACAAACTTTATTATCCTCACATAGGACAATGGAGGTAAAACAAAACATAGCTAGTTTGGATTTGGCATCATGGGGATAAAAAAGAGTCAATACCCAAGTGGTCTATGAATACACACATCGATATATCACATAAATTTCAAAATTTGTTATAAATCAAAGATACTGGGGGATATTTGAATATTATTTTGATAATTAATTGTAGGAGGAACACTAGGTGTTGTTAGCAATTTCATTGCAAGGACAATGTTAGTCTTGATGTGATCATGGAACTTTTGGTTCTACAATTGTGTCCCAATAGCAATGAAGTAATGGACTTCCAGTCCCAAAATGTCATCATTATCTTCTTTGAGTCTAATGGTCTTTTTATCCACTTTAAGAGATTATTGGACAGCCGTTAGTGTGATAAGTCGGTGGTACTTATCCATATAAAATGTGTCAAAGATATTTTTCCAAAGATAATCTAATTGGTGTATAAAATTTCTTTCAACGAAGTACCTGATTTATAGGTCGAGATAATACTTGGTTTTTCCAAGTCCTTTATTTCAAAAATTTGTCTTTATAATCATGAGTTAATATCATTAAGCTTTTTATGATGTTTATAACATCAAAATATGTTGAGGTAATAAATAAATAATTCCATTAGTTGTAGAAATGGAGATAATGTGTATATCAGTATTAACTCATAGTATATCACAGAACCCTTCCATCACAGCCGGGAATCCTGTATAGTTAAGACCCCAGTCTATAGTACCCCTTAGGTACCTGAGTACTCTTTTTAGTGCATCCCCATGTGGAGCACTTGGGTTGTGTGTATAGCGACTGAGTTTGTTCACTGCGAATGCAATGTCGGGTCTAGTGTAGTTCATCAAGAACATTAGACTCTCAATTATCTTTGCATATTTTTCTTGAGACACACTGGCCTTAGCATTTTTTGAAAGTTTGAGACTAGGATCATAAGGGGTTTTAGCTGGGGTTACCTCATAACTGTTGAACTTCTTTAGAAGTTTTTTTGTATAATGACTTTGGGATAGAAGATATCCCTCCTCGATTTTTGTAACTTTTATCCCGAGTATCACATCGGCTTCACCCAGATCCTTCATATCAAATTTACCACAGAGCGTTCTCTTGGCCTCATTTATTGTTTCAATATTTGAGCTAAAAATTAGCATATCATCTACATAGAGGCATATAATCACAACTTTAGACTTTATCTCTTTAGTGTACAAGCAAGTATCTGACCGGTTAGACGAGTAACCCAGGTCTATTAGAGTTTTGTGAAACTTTTCATATCATTGCTTTGGGGCTTGTTTTTGTTGGTCCCAAGGGGATGGGGTACAAGTCTAGAGGGGGGGGGGGTGAATAGACTTGTATAAGATTTTGCAAATCTTTTCGACCTCTCGTGTGTATTGAACTTAGGATGTTTAGGTTCGATACCTCACGAGGTGAAGACAAAGTTTTATGCGCAGCGGAAATGTTATCCCCTTTTAGTTAGCACGAGTTTGGGTTAGTTCGAGAGGTGTGATTATATGCAGTGCAATCGAGAAGTTAGCGAGAGATAAAAATAGAAAGTAAATGCAAGAGAGATTTTTAAGTGGTTCGGCCAACCCGCCTACGTCCACTCTTCTTCCAGAAACTCCCTGGAAGGATTGCACTAAAAACTTCCCTTT
>NC_044920.1:14453864-14454623 GCF_003576645.1 Ipomoea triloba | reverse complement strand
TGTTTCTTGCTAAACCATGAGACAAGTCTTCCACCTAGAAACTGACATGTCCCTGATGTGCTCTTTCGATCTATCTTACAACCGGCAAAGTCCGCATCTGAATAACCCATAAGTTCGAAAGATCCACCTTTCGAATACCAGAGCCCAACACTCTGCGTACCCTTTAGATATCTAAGAATCTTTTTGGATGCATTTAGGTGACTTTCCTTAGGACTTGCCTGAAATCTAGCACATACACCTACTGCAAAGGATATGTCTGGTCTACTTGCAGTTAAATAAAGAAGAGATCCGATGATACCTCGATAAGTGGTTTGATCGACCTCTCGACCTTCGCTGTCGACATCGATACGTAGAGAGGTTCCCATAGGTACTTTGACTGAGGATTTCCCTTCTATGTTGTATTTCCTGAGCAGATCCTTGGTGTATTTCTCCTGGTTGATGAAGATACCTTCCTTAAGCTGTCTCACTTGTAGTCCAAGGAAGTAGTTGAGCTCTCCCATCATGCTCATCTCGAACTTTCCTTTCATCAAACTGGAGAACTTCTCGCACAAGTCTGGATTGGTGCTACCAAAAATGATATCGTCCACATAGATTTGCACCAATAAGAGTGCTTTGCTTGTCGATGAGTATCCCAGAAATACTCCATCATCTGCCTTTTCTTTAAAAGTTCTTCGTTGAGTCTTCCCATTGTTGTGAATATAGCATTTGCACCCGAATGAGTGGAAGTGGCTTACATTCGGTTTTCTTCCATTCCACAAC
>NC_044920.1:14435079-14452786 GCF_003576645.1 Ipomoea triloba | reverse complement strand
AGCGCATATGGTAAGTTTGACAACAATTCTACTAAACATGAATAAGTAAACTCACGCAACACCCCCAGCAGAAGATATATGTATTAAGATTAAGGGATTGTTTACATAACAGAGTTTAGTGGAAAAGATTCAAAGAAGTAAGACCAAGAACAACATAAGTATCAATACATTGAAATAAGATGGAGTTTGGACCACGAGAGCTTACTTCTTGTTGCCTTTCCTTTTCTTGTTAATGGCTTCTCGTGTCTTGATGGGGTCTTTCGGATTTACCAGGCTTAAGTATTCATCTGTGACATCTAGATGCCTGTAGTTCCTGTAGGCTTCCCCCACGAACTCACCATCAATTACTCCATCTTTCCACCAAGCAATACATTCTTCTGGAGACATGTTGCTGTGTGTTGATATTCCAGTGATTTTCAGAAGCTTGAATATCTCCAGAGTCAGAATTTGTTCAGTGTCTTCTCTGTTCCCAAACTTAAAGTTTGTCATGAGAAGATCTATCTTCCTTTCTTCTTCTGACTGTCGTTCTTGTCTTTTTCTTCTTCTTTCTCTGTCCTCTTCTCTCCTTCTCTCCATTTCCAGTGTACGCTGGACCCTTAGGTTTTCTGCCTGTTTGGCATCCTCCACTGCTTTGCTCATGATTCTTGGTATTTTTGGAGGTGGTCCAGCTGGTTCACTTGCTGCCCTTTTCTTGCCCGTTGTATCCCCCTTCTTTTTCTCTTTATTTTCCCCCTTGTTGGCATCATCAATACGGGAGAGGAGGGTGGACATACCTTCGAAAATAGCTTGAAGTTGGGCAGGGACTTGGTTCGACAGGTCATCGAGTATGGCCTTCATCACATCCTGTCGAAGTTCACTGGAATATTGTAAGGCTCGCAGCTCTGCTCGCATCTCGGCTAATTCAGCCCTCGCACTTGCAGCCTCTGCTCGAGCTACAGCGGCTTCATCAGTGGCTTTCCGTGCTGCATCCTCAGCCCATATCGCCTGTTCGAGAAGTTCGGCATGACGGCCTTGGGATTCACTTGTGCCATCAGCAGGCATTGCAGCATTGCGGACCACAGCGAGTATTCTTTCGAGCTGAGCCATCTTCTGAGATTGATCAGCCATGAATTGACGCACTTCGCCAATGAAGACTTCTTCGGCCTGTTGATCATAGTCAGAAGTAGGAGTTGAGGATCGAGATGTACCTTTCGTTGGAGGGGACTTGGGTGCTTCCAGATTTCCACCCATGACTTGCAATTGCGAGTCCAACTCTCGACTGACTTCCTGAGGTTCAGCAGGGACACTGGGATCAGAGCTCGAAGGTAGCTCCATATCAGGTGCTTCCCGGTTTCCACCTGAGGGATGGATCACTTCTTGCTCTTCACCTCTCGAACCTGGAGCCTCAGCTTCAGCTGCTGGTAAGGTAGGATTGGCCAAGGTGGGAGTCTCTGCATCAGATGCTTCCCGGTTTCCATCTGATTGAGGTTCCCCCTCAACACTACCTCTCGAACCAGTGCTGGGAACGTGATCATCTACTGGAGGAGTTGATTCATCGGCAGGTGCTTCCCGGTTTCCACCTTCTTGAACCTCAACTCTCGAACCAGCAGGGTTCTCCTCATTCTGCTCTTGTTGCTCACTTGTTTGCACTTCAGTATGCTCTGGTGAATCTGGAATATCTATTATCTCAGGAGCAACTTGTGCACTCCACCTTTCCCTATTAACCATATCGATGGGAAAGCCTGGGAGTTGGAGCAACAAAATTTCACCCTCTCGAACTGTCTGAGCTTCATCTGTTGCATTCGAGGGTGTGGACTCAGGTGGTGGCAGTAGTAAGACAGAGTTAGGTGCCACCTCATGTGCTTCAGAGGTCTCGGATTCACCTCTCGAAGCTACCTGGTCTTCTAGAGCAGATTCACTCACTTGGGACAAGGGGATTGCTGCACTTGGAGTAGGAGTGTCAGCATCATCTCGAGCAACCCCAGAGGTCTCTCCTGGACCTCTCGTGTGTTCTACACTTTGTCCCAAGGATATTGCTGTGGCAAGCCTGATATCCTCTCGAAATTGAGCATCTAGTTCAGGATCTTCTTCAGGCTCGGCTTCATCTTCTTGTGCATCAACAGCTATGCCCTTTCTTTTGTCAGATCGACCAAGATTACTCCTGATTACTTGCATCTCATGGGCACGGTTTTGAAGCTCGTCGGCTGGGATTTCAGTGAGATCTAACCAGTTTAGTGCAAATCGTTCCTCAGCCTCCATCTCTGCTGCTCTTGAGATCAATTGATCAAAGGGACCTGTTCTCCAGTTGATCCAGCGAAGTACTCTGGAGAAGTCGTCCAAACTCGATACATTCTCAACACTTTGATTCAATCGAGATGTGATTTCAGCATTCAGCTCATCAGAGTCAGCAGGTAGGATTTCTGTTGCTGATGCACACTCCACAGCTTGTTCAGTTATCTCTCGAACAACCGAGAGATCATGTGTCAACCCATCATTCAGAAAAGCTTGCACTGGGTTCCTGACCACAGTGCCCTGACCATCAGCAGCCACCATACAGTCTAGATCTTCAGCTGCTGGAATATCTACCTGTCGAACCACCTGTCGTGGTTCCTCAACAATACCCTGTACTGGATCACTGATCCCAGTACCTTCAACTTCTCGAGCCTCCTCTTGAGGCAAACCAACAGATTCATCAACATCCTCAGCACCATCAACAGCAAGTATATCAACACTTAAAGTTCCTGACAGGGACTTGGTAGGGGGCACTCTCTCAACCTCAGTAGCCAGTGTAGCCTGAGGTTCCCCCTGGGCTTGTGCCCTGTCCTCAAATGGTACTTGTATAACGGACGGTGTCACCTCTCGAACCTGGGTGACAGCAGCAGTCTTGGTCCTCTTGGCCTTCCTTTTCAATTCAACCCTCTTGACTAGGGTGTCCAAAAGCTCGTCATCAGAGCGCTTCTCCTTAGCTGGGGCTTTCCTTTTGCCCCTTCCCTTAGGCTTTGAGGGTGAAGATGCATCCTTAGCACCTTTTGCCTTAGCTTGAGGTTTCGTTCTACCCATATAGGTATTCCGATGAACCTCTCGCCCTTCCCTCAGTTCGAAGCCCTTCAGTCTCAATAGAAATTGAACAACAAAGCCAAAACCAACCTTTTTGTAGATTGTCAGGTCGGAGTTGGAAACTGAGCTCTGCACTTGGTGTTTGAGGCAGTCGAAGATGATGTGAGCCCAGTCCAACTTGTTGTTGTTCCAGATGGCGTGGAGGATTTTCAGAGTGTCCAGATTGACTTCGTCTGTTCCGGACACCTTGCCGAGGATGAATTTTATGATGAGCTCGGCGGCTAGGGCAAACCTCTCCTTCAAATGAAATCTGCGGAGGGCAGAGGATGCTCTGGGTGGTGCAGTCTCCAATCGGATTTTGTCCCAAAACTCCTGCTTATCCATGTTGTAGTCCGATAGGTGCTTGACTGCCTCCTCCGACGTAGCAAAGTCGAATGCTGCTCGTAAATCACCCACAGAGATTGTTATGTCTATTTCGTTGAAGCGGCTTTCAATCTTGCCCTTCGTGACCTTGGCATGAGCGAACCATTCTGTGTAGTCGAGGTCATGAATGGTTCGGTAGTCATGCGTCATGTACCGCATTAGTCCTGCCTTCTCAAATTTCTTCAAGACTCTCTCCGCCATTGTTGGATTTGGCGAGTGGGTGATGAAGCCATCTTTGTCAAGGATGCTTCCCGCCTTGACTTGTTTAATCTGAGAGCGTATGTGGTCTAGCTCTCTCTGGTATGCACTGGAGGATGAAGATGAAGATGAAGAAGATGATGATTCAGACGCCATTGAAGAAAGTTTGTGTGTTTTGGAGGGAATGTGTACAGCGTCTAAGGATTTGGGGATTTTGGGTATATGGTTTTGAGTTTGAATCCGGGTAAAGAAGAAGGATTTTGCTTTTATATTAGGCGGATTCGGGTTGGATATATGGGTAGGGTTGAGAGTTTGACCCGTGGAAGGATCCCGGTTGATTTAAAAGATGTGAGAAGTCAGAAATACCCCTGATAACGGTCAGCTTATAAGGTATTTTGGTAAGGGTATTTCGGTAAAGTATAGAACGGTTTAAGCTTTGAGACAGTGGAGTATTGATATTTTAAAATAAGCATGCTCCCACTAATCAAGATAATGCCCTTAAGTGCGAAAAACCGTCAGTAACCGATGACCACGTGGCTAGCATTTATGTCCAAAGATAGCCGTTCCACCTCATATATCCGTTGAGCTTATCAAATTCACCTTTCGAAGGTGAATGATCTTCCTCATGAGTTTAAGGATCTTCCCCCTGAGTGATTGATCCCTAAACCTCCTTATTCTTCCGTCTTGATCTGGTTAAGGATCTTCCCCCTGAGTGATTGATCCCTAACCCTCCTTATTCCTCCATCTTGATCTGGTTAGGGATCTTCCCTTTGATCCCTAACCCTCCTTATTCCTCCTTTCAGAGATATCAGTTTGTTATCTTTCGAAGTGACCTCTCGAACTACCCTTCTTCGAGACATAATGTATGTAGACAAACTGATCGGGTGACCTCTCGAACTACCTTTCGAACACAGATTGCGAGAGAAACAAGTTTGATTCATTTAAAAGATATCACTTGGAACATATCCTTAAGTTCATTTAGTGATTTCCAGATACATTACATATGAATCAATATCCTATTAAATTCCCTAGAAACTTTTGTTTGGCCTTGGTCAGCCTAATAGGAATCTATCGTTAAGGCGGGAACTAGCCATCTAAAGTCCTATTTGTCTAATAACAGAACTGGGGGTGGCTATTCCCTTTTCTTGTTCTTCTCTCCGGAGCTGCTTACTATAGTTGGGAGTGACCATCTTCATCGCTAATCCTCTTAGTGTCTTTGGATTAGTTATGATCACCCCTTTGACTGCTGCTGACCTCAGAAATTCCCATCTGGTCTTCCTCTCTTTTTCCCTTGGTTCTCCATTTGGTTGAGGAAGGCCCTTTTCCAGAATGTGCAGCAGTAGGAGTCCCTCTTGTGCAAGACTCTCTTCCCGATTCCAGTATCCCATCGTTGTGGATTTCCTCGTATTTGGGGATCCATTCACCTTGGATGGGAATAGGATTCTTGCTTGGATTATCAGGAAGCTCCGTAATCTGTTCACCCTTCGTTGATTCTGGATAGTTTTCTCCTTGAAAATCTTTGGACTTGACTGCCGGTTTCTTTCCTCTATAAAAGAATGGAACATCATCTTTTCCTTTCTTTTTCTCCATGGGAAGTTGATGGTATGAACTTCTGAAAGAAACCCTCTTATTTATAGCCCAATAGGGTTACCACTGTTGAGTCACGGGATGCAATATGAATGACCAATCAATGCTTGTGTAACTCCAAGGCTGCCATAAAGTTGATGAAACCGCCCCTCACATGCGAAACAGTTCATGGCACTAAATACAAGAAGATAAGATTTGACCATTCATTCCAATTCTATCATTCCCAATTCTAACCTTAGTTGAGAGAATCTATTTTCACATAACGCTTTTGTGAAAATATCTGCTAGTTGCTCCTCCGTTGCAACATATTCCAAAGTGATGTCCTTTTTCTCAACGTGGTCTCGGATGAAGTGATACTTAATATCAATATGCTTTGTTCTGGAGTGTAACACTGGGTTGTGGGTGATGGCAATAGCACTTGTATTGTCACACATAATTTTAACCTCCTTACACTCAACACCATAATCCATTAGCTGTTGCTTCATCCATAAGATCTGAGCACAACAACTTCCAGCTGCTACATATTCTGCCTCAGCAGTGCTTGTAGCTATCGAATGTTGTTTCTTGCTAAACCATGAGACAAGTCTTCCACCTAGAAACTGACATGTCCCTGATGTGCTCTTTCGATCTATCTTACAACCGGCAAAGTCCGCATCTGAGTAACCCATAAGTTCGAAAGATCCACCTTTCGAATACCAGAGCCCAACACTCTGCGTACCCTTTAGATATCTAAGGATCTTTTTGGATGCATTTAGGTGACTTTCCTTAGGACTTGCCTGAAATCTAGCACATACACCTACTGCAAAGGATATGTCTGGTCTACTTGCAGTTAAATAAAGAAGAGATCCGATGATACCTCGATAAGTGGTTTGATCGACCTCTCGACCTTCGCTGTCGACATCGATACGTAGAGAGGTTCCCATAGGTACTTTGACTGAGGATTTCCCTTCTATGTTGTATTTCCTGAGCAGATCCTTGGTGTATTTCTCCTGGTTGATGAAGATACCTTCCTTAAGCTGTCTCACTTGTAGTCCAAGGAAGTAGTTGAGCTCTCCCATCATGCTCATCTCGAACTTTCCTTTCATCAAACTGGAGAACTTCTCGCACAAGTCTGGATTGGTGCTACCAAAAATGATATCGTCCACATAGATTTGCACCAATAAGATGTGATCCCCATCCTTAATCCTAAACAATGTTTTGTCCACTAGGCCTTTGGTGAACCCACACTGAAGTAGAAAAGAGGATAAGGTATCGTACCAAGCTCTTGGAGCTTGTTTTAAGCCGTAGAGTGCCTTCTTCAACTTGTATACTTTGTCAGCTCCTACGTCCTTCAAGAAACCCGGAGGTTGTTCAACGTACACCTCTTCTTCGAGAAGTCCGTTCAGAAAAGCGCTCTTGACATCCATTTGATATACCTTAAAGTCTTTGAAGGCGGCATATGCGAGAAAGATGCGTATGGCTTCGAGACGTGCCACTGGAGCGAAGGTTTCATCAAAATCTATTCCTTCCTCCTGACAGTAGCCTTTGGCAACAAGTCTGGCCTTGTTCCTAACAATAACTCCATCCTCATTCATCTTGTTTCTGAAAACCCACTTTGTACCAATGACATTCTGATGATGAGGTCTCGGAACTAGTTCCCAAACGTCGTTCCTCTCGAACTGATGAAGTTCCTCTTGCATTGCTTGCACCCAATCTGCGTCGCTTAGAGCCTCATCGATCACCTTAGGCTCTATTTGAGATAGAAAACAAGCAAACATGCTTTCTCTGTAAGCTGATCTGGTTCGAACTCTGTCACGTACATCTCCGATCACTTGATCAGCAGGGTGACTTCTCAGCCATCTTAGGTCGGGTTGCGGCTCCTCAGTTGATACTTCCATTGAAGGTTGAGATATGGGTTGAACATCTATGATCTGGTTTTGATCAACTGAGTCAGGCGCTTTCTTCTTGGTAGACTCTTCATCATCTGATTCTGACTGGAGTTCTGCTACGTCTCGAACTATCGACTGCTTGTCTTCGAGAGGTAAGTTTGATCTCTCGATAGACTCTGGCTGATCTTCCTCAGCAGCTTCCGTTGTCTTTGATGGTTGATCTGTTGATGCCCTTTCATCAAAGGTAACATGTATGGACTCTTCAACCACCAAACTCCGCTTGTTGAAGACTCTGAGTGCTTTGCTTGTCGATGAGTATCCCAGAAATACTCCATCATCTGCCTTTTCTTCAAAAGTTCTTCGTTGAGTCTTCCCATTGTTGTGAATATAGCATTTGCACCCGAATGAGTGGAAGTGGCTTACATTCGGTTTTCTTCCATTCCACAACTCATATGGAGTCTTTCCAACTCCTTTTACTATCAAGGACCGATTTTGGGTGTAGCACGCTGTGTTGATTGCTTCTGCCCAAAATCCTTGTGATATGTTGGCTTGCGAGAGCATGGTCCTTGCGGCTTCTTTGAGAGTTCTGTTCCTTCTTTCAGCAACCCCGTTTTGTTGAGGTGTTCGAGCAGCTGATAGTTGATGATGAATTCCGTTCTCGTTGCAGTAGCTCTCGATTACTTGATTAACGAACTCTCCACCTTGATCTGACCGGATCTTTAGTATCGAGACTTCCTTTTCAACTTGAACTTGTTTCAAGAGATTTGGTAGGGCAATTTTTGTCTCGCTTTTCTTGGTTAAGAACACGGTCCAAGTGAATCTTGTGTAGTCATCCACTACCACAAGAGTGTACTTCTTTCCCTTTATGCTGGGTGGATCCACTGGGCCAAATAAGTCCATGTGAAGAAGACTTAATGGTCTAGTGGATGATGTCTCGGCTTTGCTCTTGAAGGAGGATTTGATCTGTTTGCAACGTTGACATGCCTCACAAATTTTATCCTTTCGAAACGTCACTTTGGGCAGTCCTTCCACTAGGTTCCTCTTAGCAAGCTTGTTGATAGTTTTAAAGTTCAGATGACTAAGCTTACTATGCCAATCCCAGCATAAGTCTTCCTTGCTCCTTGCTAGCATACATAGGGATGGTTTTGCAGACCTCCAATCCACTATGTACATGTTTCCTTTCCTTGCTGCTTCCAAGACGACTTCGAGAGATTCCTCGCTCATAATCTGGCATTTGCTTTTGGTGAAGATAACTTTGTAGCCCTTGTCACAGAACTGGCTTGTACTAAGGAGATTGAACTTGAGCCCTTCAACGTAGGATACTCCCTTAATAACCAGCTCATTCTTTTGAATTTCACCAACAGCTTTTGTGCGTCCCTTCTTCTCGTTGTCGCCAAATGTCACCAAGGGACCTTCGATAGGTTGGATGTTCTCTAGCAGTGTTAGATTTCCAGTCATATGTCTCGAACATCCACTGTCAATGAACCACACGTCCCTGGTGTCCTGCAAGGAAATCAAGCAAGTTTAGGTACCCAAACTTTGGGTCCTGGTGGGTTAGTGAGTTTAGGCATCCATTTATACCTTGTGCCCATTATTCCAGGCCTAGGCGCAATGTAGCCATTGTACGTTTGATAATTATAAGGAATGCTAGCAAAGGTTTTAGGCCTCTTTGGTGCATAAATCAACTTAGGTAGAGACTTTTCGACCGGCTTATGCACCATGCCTTTCATACGCTGTTTGGTCATGTGAAATTGCTGAAAGTGAGGTTTCTTCCAGAACTTGTGATTTGATGACCAATTCTCACTAGATGGATAGAGTCTTCCTTTCTCCATCCGTGAGTTCCTAACTATGTGGATCTCAGACCTTCCATATTTGCCTTGAGGTGCATTATATGGAGTGTAGCTCTTTTTGTACTTGGAATGGCCTTGCGAGAGATAGCAAGGTGATCTCTCGATATTGTTTACCCGGCCATTCTTCGTAGCTTTCCTATACTTTCCATTGCTGGTGTATAGGGACGGTTTATGAATAGCTACTCTGGTCTTTTCTGTTGGTCCTTTATGACCTTTATTTGGTTTGGGTTGAGATCCTCCATTTCTTGAAGTTCCCAAACCATTGGTCTGTTTATCTCTCGAGAGATGGTCTTGATGGAACCCTAGACCGGTTCTATCACTTGTAGGTCTGTGATCAACCACCATTTTCTCCATAGCTTTGGAGGAATTAGTGTATGATGCTATGACCTTTCGAAGATTAAGCTCTCTCGTCTCTCGAGCTTTGCACTCTTCAGATAGTAGGATTACTTTGGCTTCTAACTCACTTACTTTGAGAGTCAGCTCCAAATTCTCTTTCGAGACGTTCTTAAGCATATCTCTTTCAGCAGTTAGCTTGCTGTTTTCATCCATCACTCTAGCATGAGTGCTATTGGCGATGTTAAGGTTCCTTCTGAGCGATTCCAACATCTCGAAGGGGTCCTCATCGCTTTTAAATGAAGAACAACGAGAGGTAGAAGTAGAGCAGCGAGATGTAGGAGTAGAGGTTACCTCGTTGTCAATGGCCATTAGGCATTGATTCTCCTCTTCCTCGGTGTATAAGCAGATGAGCCCCCTCTCATCCTCTGAGCTGCTGCTGCTTTCGCTGGAGCTCGACGTCTCGGACTCCTCGATTGTCCTCTCGAATTCTTCAGCAACAAGCGCCTTCCTGCGCTGATACGTCTTTGATGATCCTTTGAAGCCACCTTGTGTTGGCTTCTCCCTGGATTCCTCTATTCTCTTGGAATCCTTGCCTTCTTGGCCCTGATGCTTGCTTACTAGTGGGTAAGGGCATTCGGCCTTGAAATGTCCCGGTCTTCTACTGTTGTAGCATAGACCCTGATTTTCCTCCTCCGTCCTTCTGGATGGATATCTCTCATTTTTCCTTCTTGAGGAGGAAGGTGAACTTTTGTTGCTCTCCTGGTTCATCTTCATGTATTTCCTGAACTTTCTCACAAAGAGAGCAAACTGTTCGTCAGACATAACATTCATAGGATTAGAGTCTGACCTTGAAGATGTGGATGGTTGCTCAGCAACAAGTGCTACGTTTCGTCGATCCACAATGTCCTCATCTCTTGGGAACATCTCGAACTCGAAGGCTTTGAGATCCCGGAAGAGTTTGTCTGTTGTGGTTTCCTTCAGATCTCGGTGATCTCTCATCGTGATCACCTTTACTTCCCACTCCTTAGTGAGGCCACGTAAGACCTTCAGGTTCAGCTCCTTTTGTGGGATCTCCTTTTCAAGGTCACTGATCTCGGTTGTGAGCTTCATGAACCGAGACTCCATGCTGTCGATGCTCTCTCCTGGCTTCATCTTGAAGTCTTCGAACTTCTTCATGGCCACGGTGAGCTTGTTTTCCTTTTCCTGTTCGTCACCTTCACCAATTAACATCAAAGTATCCCATACCTCTTTTGCCGTTTTGCACTTCCTCACTTTTGGGAAGATGGTTTCGTCTATAGCTCTGAAGAGAATATCCTTGGCAATATTGTCCAGGTTGTTTCTCTTCCTATCATCACTGGTCCATTCTTCCCTAGGTTTTGGGATGTACTTTGGTGTTTCTTGGGTTTGAACTGCAGCAGTATTAACCATTAGGATCTTGACTGGTCCAGAAGTTATAACCTCGGCCATCTCATCATGGAGGGCTGATAAGTACGCAAGCATGCGTGTTTTCCAGTCGTCAAACCTGCTAAGATCAAAGAGAAGATGTCTCGACAACATGTTGTCCATATTGAAAAATTATCTCGTGCTTTGAAAATATTTAAGAAGATTTTTCAAAGAAGGATCTCTAGGCAATATAAACAAAGGTTTATATCGATCAGAGAACTCGCTCTGATACCAATTGTTGGTCCCAAGGGGATGGGGTACAAGTCTAGAGGGGGAGGGGTGAATAGACTTGTATAAGATTTTGCAAATCTTTTCGACCTCTCGTGTGTATTGAACTTAGGATGTTTAGGTTCGATACCTCACGAGGTGAAGACAAAGTTTTATGCGCAGCGGAAATGTTATCCCCTTTTAGTTAGCACGAGTTTGGGTTAGTTCGAGAGGTGTGATTATATGCAGTGCAATCGAGAAGTTAGCGAGAGATAAAAACAGAAAGTAAATGCAAGAGAGATTTTTAAGTGGTTCGGCCAACCCGCCTACGTCCACTCTTCTTCCAGAAACTCCCTGGAAGGATTGCACTAAAAACTTCCCTTATTTAGTACAATATCGAGCGCTTGAGCTTTGATCACGAAGCCCGCCTCAAGCCTCAGGTTTTTCGCCCCGCTTCCAGTTACTCCACCTCTCGAGCACTTGACCTTTGATCACCAAGCCCGCGCCAAGCCTCAGGTTTCTTTCGCTCGGACAGCAGCCAGGATACTCCGCCTCCCTTGCTTAATCCAAAGCAAGACGTTGTTGATAGTCACAGTTGAATGTAACAATCTCCAATCTGACCACAAGCTATCGTTGAATCAACTTTGATGTAGAGCAGCTTTGGTCACCTTCTGGATGTATGACAGTTTAGCTTTGTAACTCTCTTCGAACACTAAGATGTGTTCTCTCGCTGTATTGAATATCAGGATGATATTCCAAGTTAAGCACTTTGCACTGGAACGTTTTTATCAGACACCTCTTGTTAACCTCTTGACCTCTTTCACAACCCCTTATTTCTTCTGTGTCTTTACGTCCTTATATATGAGAGTAGAAGAATAGTTCCGTTGGAGGGAAAACTATTCCGTTTGAAATTGGTCTCCCACGCCGAACATGGGTCCTTGCACAATTTCAGCATTTTTCATGGAGTAGTGGTCTTGTAACTTGAGCCTTTTGTTTTGTAGTGAATATTCCATATTCCACTTTCTTGAGTTCATGCTTCACTTGCTTCTTTTGGATAAAGTTACTCTTTTTATGTTCCCATCATTCCTTGTTTGGGGAATCTGACCACTTCAGGATTGGTGCACTTCTTGACCGTTTGTGGTGGAGGTCTGACGTGTCATCCACTTCCGTCCATTTTGAAACCTCCCGCTCAGCACCTCTTCAATATTTTATCTCCATGATATTCTTCTTCTCCAAACTTAGAGTATTTTATCTGCACATGTTGACTAACATTCAGCCTCTTGGAGAAGTGCCGGTTTATCGAGACCATAAAAGATGTCTCGACCACTTGATGTTTCAATCCCATGTATCGAGAGGTCTATCTCTCGAATATTCTTTACGTCTCGAACTCGATAGGTATATCGAGAGGTCCTTACCTCTCGAACTTGGCTTGTGTCTCGAGACTTAGTTGATGTCTCGTAGACCCTTATTCCTCCAGAGTTGTCTCGTGCCTGCTTCTGATCTATCTGTTTGCTTACAACACGAAAACTTCTAAGTTGTTCAAACAAGTTTACCTTAAGCTTAAATATTTCCCGAGTTGAGCTCAAATTACCCGGTTGTATTTTCGCTCTTAGTTTACTTATCGAACTTACATTGTTTTGCCTATGTATCGAGACTTGGGGATTCTTACTTAACAGTTGGTATCATCAAAACCTATTACATGATGTTCCTAACAGTTTTAAGCCGTAAAGAGATTTTTTGAGTCTACATACCTTTCCTTCCTTGTCGGGTTCTATGCATCCAAGAGGTTGATCCATATAGATTTCTTCTTCTAAATCACCATTTAGAAATGTTGTTTTGACGTCCATTTGGTGGACTATTAATCTGTCTAAAGAGATTAATGCAAAGAGTACACGAATAGTTGCAATTTTTGTTACTGGTGAATATGAATTAAAATAATCTTCACCAAACTTCTGTGTGTAGCCTTTGGCTACTAGCCTTGCTTTGAACCTTTTAATTGACCCATCTGGCCTTAATTTCCTTTTGAAGATCCATTTGCAGCCAATTGGTTTACACCCTTTGGGTAGATTAACCAATTCCCAAGTGAGGTTTGACTGTATTGAGTCTAACTCACTTTTGACTGCTTCCTTCCACAAGGTGGAATCAACCGAGCGCATGGCTTCTTCAAAGGTCTTTGGTTCTTCTTCTAACACTAGTTGACAAATGAATTGATCACATAGCTCATTTAAGTCTTTCAACTCTGTTACAAATGTTATAAAGTTAGAACCAAAGTTTTTCTCAATTCTAGGCCTTTTGCTTCTTCTGAGTTCATCAACATCATTTGTACTACTGTGAAATACAATATGATCATTGCTTTGAATTCCGTCAACATATAAGTCATGTGAATTCTTTAAACGAAATAAGTGTTCAAAGAAGATAGAATCTCTAGATTCACACATAGAGCGATTTTCTAGACACAAATCTATAAGCAACACTGTTCTAAGCATACCCAACAAAAATGGCATCTATTGTTTTAGGTCCCAAATTGGGCCTTTTAAAGGACGGTAGTCCTACCTTTGCTAAGCAGCCCCATACTTTAAAGTATTTTATGTTAGGGTATGCCTTCTCCACAACTCATAGGGGGTTTTGTCAAACCCTTTATGGTGAACTTTATTTAAGATGTGGTTAGCTGTAATAACAGCTTCTCCCCACAAGGAGTTTGGAGCACCTGAGCTGATTAGCATTACATTAATCATCTCTTTAAGAGTTCTATTCTTTCTTTCTGCTATGCCATTTTGTTCGGGTGTGTAAGGAGCAGTTACCTCATGTATTATACCTGAAGACTCATAGAGCCTTTTGAGAGAATTCGCTTCATTTTCTCTTCCCCTGTCTGATCGAAGCCTTTTTATCTTTTTATCCAATTGGTTTTCTACTTCTGCTTTGAAAACCATAAATTTTTGCTCTGCTTCATCTTTTGAACTTAAAAGAAATAATTTTGTATAACGAGAGAAATCATCAATAAACGTAATATAGTAACATTTCCCACCTCTACTTCCAGTATTTTTAAAATCTGCTAAGTCAGAATGAATCAGTTCAAACACAGACGTGGTATGATGATTTACAGAGGAGAAAGGTTTTTTAGCAAATTTGGCTTCGGCGCATGTTTCACATTGAGTGTACGAATAGCTAGACAAGTTTGGTAACAAATTCATGCATTTCAGTCTATTTAAGCACTTTGTACCAATATCTCCTAATCTACCATGCCAGATGTTAACAGAGACAGAGATATAAGCAGAAGGAGAACCATTATTATTATTGCCTATAACAGGCCAATTTGGAATAAAGTCATAAATAGATGTCACAGTACGACCCTCACGAGGAAAAAGGCCTAATTACAGTAACGTCTAACACAAATAGCCCTCCACGCAAGTATCCCTTCCCAAGAAATTTCCCATAACGAGTCATGACCAGGCGGTCAGACTCAAACACCATCTTAATCCCGGCCCTGTTTAACACGGCTCCGAAAATTAAGTTTCTACGAAGGGAAGGGATGTATAACACATTTTTAAGCATCAACTGCTTCCCAGAATATAACATAAGTTCTACTGTCCCTCTACCAATTACCTGAGAGAGGCTAGAGTTTCCCATGAATACTTGTTCTCTTTCAGTGATAGGTTCAAACACTTTGAACATGTCCTTGTTGTTGCAGAAGTGGCGAGACGCACCTGTGTCCACGACCCACTCTCCTGGGTCTCCCCCTATGTTAGCTTCAGTTATCACCGCTGCTACCACTTTAGTGTTCTCCGTGTCTTCCAGCAAGTGACCTTGGTTTTTGGGCCCTCCAGTGTTGGGTTTTTGATTGGTTTGGTCAATTCCTTTGCAGAAGTAGCATTGAGCAGCTGGATAGCCCTTTTTCCCACAAACGAAGCATCTAGCATCTTTGCCTTTTTTTTTCCGAATCTTGCCATTCCTGGGCTGATTATTGTTGGTTTTATTCTTGAAGTTTCTTTTATTGCCATTCCTTTGATCGCCAGGTTTTGACCTTTCAGCGCCAACACCTGTTTCAACAACGTTAGCTTCTGCACTATCAGGGAAGGCAACAGACCTGAGCATTATGCGATTTTCCTCTTCTATGTTTATGTTGTTGACCAACTGTTGTAGGGTGCACTTTCGTCTGTCATGCTTCATTTTATTTTTGAAATCCAGCCAGGACTCAGGTAATTTCTCAATGAGTGCATCAGTTAGGAAGATGTCATTTACCTCAGCTCATTCGGCATTCATGTCAGCAACCAAGTTTTCATATTGGTGTACCTATTCGACTATGGATTTCGAGTCTACCATTTTAAAATTCATCCATCACCCCACAACATATTTCATTCTTCCGGCATCATAAGTGCCATATTTTTGGCGCAATAGGTCCCAAATTATTTTGGCAGACTGATGAGTAACTGCAACAGCTTGCGGTGTGGTTGTCTTCGGATTAGATGCCGTGAGCACGACAGTGACTTGATTGTCATTGTTGATGGCTTCCTTATCTTTCTCAGTGGTTGGAATGTCTTTGTCTTGAAGATGCACAGCATGAGTGACTGTTGATGGAGTGGCCGATGGTTGCATATAGGCTTCAGGGTCTGCATTATTACGTAATCAACATCTTGAGCTTCCAACTGCATAATGATTGCAGCATATTTTAACACAATTCAAATACCCGGAGTATTCCGGGGTATCGATCCACAGGGAAGCGGGGCGCATCGAACACTAGTTACTAATATACTCATGTGAAGCTAATCCTAACGAAAATGATGTTTGAACGATTACAAATATTAAAATAAACGAGAATAAAGAGGGCTAGTTGATGAAAACAAATAGAGAGAGAGATGGGATTTCCGGGTTTAGGTGTTTAGTCTCCTAATGCCAAACTAAGGTGAGATATCTAATATGGGTAAGACAAGTGTTCAAGATGCACTCATAAGAGGAATTATTCCTGTAATTCCTACAGGATAAGGGATAGAACAAGCATCATAAACAACTATACTAAACACTCTTTTCCAAGAGGTGAAAGCAAGATGCAAATGTGGGTGCCCTAGTTCATATCCTAACTCCCATCAAGATACAAAATTAGCAAACGAAGCAAGCAATTGGATCCTTAATGACAAGCATCAACAACATTAAACACAATTGCATAACAAGTCATAAACCCAAATGTAGATATAACATAGGAATATAAAGAACAAAGGCAAAGGATTCATCAACACCTTTCACCCAAAAATCCCAAAATACTTTAGCCAATCATGGCTATAATAGAATTCAAAGCTCAAGTAATAAAGAGTTTACAAAGACTAGAAAGTAAAGGAAAGGAAAAGAAATTCTCCCAAATATAGCTTTCCAAGCTTCCTTCTTCCTTCCTAAGCCTTCATATCTCCTTGAGATGACTATCTTCTTCTCCAAGAATGGTGGATCCCTCCTTCACTCCATGGAAGAGACAACACCTTGCTCTCACTCCTATTTGCCTCCTAAAAACGCAGCTCAGCCTTAGGGTTCTTGGAAAATGAGCTTTTTATAGTGGGAGCACAAAATAGGGGTAAAATAGGCTTTTCCGCCACTGTACTGCGTAGAATTCTCGACGCGTCGAGCCTGTATTGGCTCCATTCTTCCCGCGTTGAAGTGTTTTGTCGCGACACGTCCAACTCTAAAATTAGCATTCTTCGTTCGTTTTGACTCCAATCATGCCTTCCATCGTCCCTTTGCTTTGCGTTTGATCTAAAATTGCTTCAAAATACCAACAAACGCCTTTAAAGCACCAAAATCAAGAATAAACTGTGTCTACACTAGAAAGCAAGGAAACATGAATTGGAGGCGACAAAATAGTACATTTAAGCTCCAAAGATGATCAAAAACACTTAGATAAATATGCACAAATGAGGTCATATCAAACTCCCCCACACTTGAGTCTTTGCTTATCCTCAAGCAAACAAATGGGTAAATTCAAGTCAAGCACACAAGTCGCGCATACCTCTCTTGCAACAACCAAGCATCCACAAACCAACTTGTCACATGACAACATGCTTCAATAATCATCTCAGATTAACACACAAGATCCATTCGCAAGCAAATATCCAAGCACCAAATTATTTATAGTGAGAAATCTAGTGTGCACACATACTCAGTTAGGTTTATGCAAAAATTGGCATTAGAAATAGATCCCAAAGGCTTGCCTTTTGTACTCCTCTTAGTATAGGCCTAATGTTGTATGCAAAGATCAAATAGGTCTTTTATTAGCTTGTAACTGTTAGGAACATCATGTAATAGGTTTTGATGATACCAACTGTTAAGTAGAAATCCCCAAGTCTCGACACATAGGCAAAACGTTGTAAGTTCGACAAGGAAACCAAGAGCGAAAATACAACCGGGTATCTTTGAGCTCAACTCGGAAAATATTTTAGCTTGAAGTAAACTTGTTTGAACATCTTAGAAGTCTCGTGTTGTAATTTCATAGATAGAACAGAAGAAGGCACGGGACAACACTGGAGGAATAAGGGTCTGCGAGACATCAACTAAGTCTCGAGACATAAGCAGAGTTCGAGAGGTAGTACCTCTCGATACAACCATCCAGTTCGAGACATAAGCAGAGTTCGAGAGGTAGACCTCTCGATGCTTGGGTTCGAGACATCAAACAATCGAGACATCAACCTTGGTCTCGATAAACTGACACTTCTCCAGTAATGCTGAATGACGGTCAGGAAGCATACTTAAAGTTTGGAGAAGAAGAATATCATGGAGATA
>NC_044920.1:14430820-14434341 GCF_003576645.1 Ipomoea triloba | reverse complement strand
ATTCAACGATAGCTTGTGGTCAGATTGGAGCTTGTTACATTCAACTGCGACAACCAAAAGTCCTTGCTTTGGATTAAGCAAGAGAGGCAGAGTAACCTGGCAGCTATCTAGTGAAGATCCTGAGGCTTGAGGCGGGCATGGTGATCAAAGCTCAAGTGCTCGAGAGGTGGAGTAACTGGTAGCGGGGAGAAAAACCTTGGAGAGGCGGAGTAACCTGGGAGCTGTCTTGTGAAGATCCTGAGGCTTGAGGCGGGCTTGGTGATCAAAGCTCAAGTGCTCGATAGGTGGAGTAACAAGAAGCGGGGCGAAAAACCTGAGGCTTGAGGCGGGCTTCGTGATCAAAGCTCAAGCGCTCGATATTGTACTAAAAAGGGAAGTTTTAGTGCAATCCTTCCAGGGAGTTTCTGGAAGAAGAGTGGACGTAGGCGGGTTGGCCGAACCACTTAAAAATCTCTCTCGCATTTACTTTCTGTATTTATCTCTCGCTAACCTCTCGATTGCACTGCACATAAACACACCTCTCGAACTAATTCAAACTCGTGCTAACTAAAAGGGGATAACTTTTCCGCTGCGCATAAAACTTTGTCTTCTCCTCGTGAGGTATCGAACTGAAACATCCTTAGTTCAATATACACGAGAGGTCGAAAAGATTTGCAAAATCTTGTACAAGTCTATTCACCCCCCCTCTAGACTTGTACCCCATCCCCTTGGGACCAACAATTGGTATCAGAGCAAGTTCTCTGATCGATATAAACCTTTGTTTATATTGCCTAGAGATCCTTCTTTGAAAAATCTTTTAAAAGTTTTCAAAGCACGAGATAATTTTTCTAATATGGATAGCATGTTGTCGAGACATCTTCTCTTTGATTTTAGCAGGTTCGATGACTGGAAAACACGCATGCTTGCGTATCTATCAGCCCTCCATGATGAGATGGCCGAAGTTATAACATCTGGACCAGTCAAGATCATGATGATAAACACGGCTGCTGAGCAAACCAGGGATACACCAAAGTATGTCCCCAAACCTAGGGAAGAATGGACAAGTGATGATAGGAAGAGAAACAACCTGGACAACATTGCCAAGGATATTATCTTCAGAGCTATAGACGAAACCATCTTCCCAAAAGTAAGAAAGTGCAAAACGGCGAAAGAGGTATGGGATACTTTGATGTTAATTGGTGAAGGTGACGAACAGGAAAAGGAGAACAAGCTCACCGTGGCCATGAAGAAGTTCAAGGACTTCAAGATGAAGCCAGGGGAAAGCATCGACAGCATGGAATCTCGTTTCATGAAGCTATCAATAGAGATCAGTGATCTCGAGAAGGAGATTCCACAAAAGGAGCTAAATCTGAAGGTCTTACGAGGCCTTACCAAGGAGTGGGAAATGAAGGTGATCACAATGCGTGATCACAGGGATTTGAAGAACACCACAACCGACCAACTGTTCAGAGATCTCAAAGCCTTCGAATTTGAGATGTTTCCGAGAGATGAGGACGTGGTGGACAGACGGAATGTGGCACTGGTTGCGGACCAACCAACCACCTCCTCAAGGTCAGATCCTAATCCCACTGATTTTTTATCTGACGAACAGTTTGCTTTCTTCATAAGAAAATTCAGGAAGTTCATGAAGAAGACACCGGAAAGCAATACAAGTTCACCTTCCTCCTCAAGAAGGAAAAATGAGAGATACACATCCAGAAGAATGGAGGAAGAAGATCAAGGTCTATGCTACAACTGCAGGAGGCCAGGGCACTTCAAGGCTGAATGCCCTTACCCACCAGTAAGCAAGCATCAAGGTCAGGAAGGCAAGGATTCCAGAAGAAAAGAGGAATCCAGAGAGAGGCCAACCAAAGGTAGCCTCAAGGGAGAAACAAAGACATACCTGCGCAGGAAGGCGCTAGTTGCTGAGGAACTCGAGAAGACAATCGAGGAGTCCGAGACATCGAGCTCCAGTGATAGCAGCAGCAGCTCAGAGGATGAGAGGGGGCTCATCTGCTTATACACTACAGAAGAGGATGATCAATGCTTGATGGCTATCAATAATGAGGTAACCTCCCCTTCCACATCTCGCTGCTCTATTTCTACTTCTCAATGTTCTTCGTTTAGAAGCGATGAGGACCCCTTCGAGACTATGGAATTGATCAGAAGGAACCTCAAAATCGCTAACAGCACTCATGCCAAAATTAGGGAAGAAAACAGCAAGCTAACCGCTGAAAGAGATATGCTTAAGAACATCTCGAAAGAGAATTCAGAGCTAACTCTCAAAGTAAGTGAGTTAGAAGCTAAAGTAATCCTACTGACTGAAGAGTGCAAAGCTCGAGAGACCAGAGAGCTTAATCTTAGAAAGGTCATAGCATCATACACTAATTCCTCCAAAGCTATGGAGAAAATGGTGGATGATTACAGACCAGCAAATGACAGAACCGGTCTCGGGTTTCGTCGGAACAGTCTCTCGAGAGATAAGTAGACCAATGGTTCGGGAACTTCAAGAAATGGAGGATCTCAACCCAAACCAAATATAGGTCATAAAGGACCAACAGAAAAGACCAGAGTAGCTATTCATAAACCGTCCCTGTACACCAGAAATGGAAAGTATAGGAAAGCTACGAAGAATGGCCGGGTAAACAATATCGAGAGATCACCCAGCTATCTCTCGCAAGGCCATTCCAAGTACAAAAGAAGCTACATTCCATATAATGCGCCTCAAGGCAAATATGGAAGGTCTGAGATCCACACAGTTAGGAACTCACGGATGGAGAAAGGCAGACTCTATCCATCTAGTGAGAATTGGTCATCGAATCACAATTTCTGGAAGAAACCTCACTTTCAGCAATTTCACATGATCAAACAGCGTATGAAAGGCATGGTGCATAAGCCGATCGAAAAGTCTATACCTAAGTTGATTTATGCACCAAAGAGGCCCAAAACCTTTACTAGCATTCCTTATAATTATCAAACGTACAATGGCTACATTGCACCTAGGCCCGGAATAATGGGTCCAAGGTATAAATGGATGCCTAAACTCACTAACCAACCAGGACCCAAAGTTTGGGTACCTAAACTTGCTTAATTTCCTTGCAGGACACCAGGGATGTGTGGTTCATTGACAGTGGATGTTCGAGACATATGACGGGAAATCTAACACTGCTAGAGAACATCCAACCTATTGAAGGTCCCTTGGTGACATTTGGCGACAACGAGAAGAAGGGACGCACAAAAGCTGTTGGTGAAATTCAAAAGAATGAGCTGGTTATTAAGGGAGTATCCTACGTTGAAGGGCTCAAGTTCAATCTCCTTAGTACAAGCCAGTTCTGTGACAAGGGCTACAAGGTTATCTTCACCAAAAGCAAATGCCAGATTATGAGCGAGGAATCTCTCGAAGTCGTCTTGGAAGCAGCAAGGAAATGAAACATGTACATAGTGGATTGGAGGTCTGCAAAACCATCCCTATGTATGCTAGCAAGGAGCAAGGAAGATTTATGCTGGGATTGGCATAGTAAGCTTAGTCATCTGAACTTCAA
>NC_044920.1:14421750-14430554 GCF_003576645.1 Ipomoea triloba | reverse complement strand
GTCTCGATACTAAAGATTCGGTCAGATCAAGGTGGAGAGTTCGTTAATCAAGTTATCGAGAGCTACTACAACGAAAACGGTATTCGTCATCAGTTGTCAGCTGCTCGAACGCCTCAACAGAACGGGGTTGCTGAAAGAAGGAACAGAACTCTCAAGGAAGGTGCAAGGACCATGCTCTCGCAAGCCAACATATCTCAAGGATTTTGGGCAGAAGCAATCAACACAGCGTGCTATACCTAAAATTGGTCCTTGATCGTGAAAGGAGTTGGAAAGACTCCATATGAATTGTGGAATGGAAGAAAACCGAATGTAAGCCACTTCCACACATTCGGGTGCAAATGCTATATCCACAACAATGGGAAGGCTCAACTAAGAACTTTTGAAGAAAAGGCAGATGATGGAGTATTTCTGGGATACTCATCGACAAGCAAAGCATTCAGAGTCTTCAACAAGCGGAGTTTGGTGGTTGAAGAGTCCATACATGTTACCTTTGATGAAAGGGCATCGACAGATCAACCATCAAAGTCAACGGAAGCAGCTGAGGAAGATCAGCCAGAGTCTATCGAGAGATCAAACTTACCTCTCGAAGACAAGCAGTCGATAGTTCGAGACGTAGCGGAACTCCAGTCAGAATCAGATGATGAAGAGTCTACAAAGAAGAAAGCTCCTGACTCAGTTGATCAAATCCAGATCATAGATGTTCAACCCACATCTCAATCTTCAACGGAAGCATCAACTGAGGAGCCACAACCCAACCTAAGATGGTTGAAGAGTCACCCTGCTGATCAAGTGATTGGAGATGTACGTGACAGAGTTCAAACCAGATCAGCATACAGAGAAAGCATGTTTGCTTGCTTTCTATCTCAAATAGAGCCTAAGGTGATCGAAGAGGCTCTATGTGATCCAGATTGGGTGCAAGCCATGCAAGAGGAACTTCATCAGTTTGAACGGAACGATGTTTGGGAACTAGTTCCGAGACCTCATCATCAGTATGTCATTGGTACAAAGTGGGTTTTCAGAAACAAGATGAATGAGGATGGAGTCATTGTTAGGAACAAGGCCAGACTTGTTGCCAAAGGCTACTGTCAGGAGGAAGGAATAGATTTTGATGAAACCTTCGCTCCAGTGGCACGTCTCGAAGCCATACGCATCTTTCTCGCATATGCCGCCTTCAAAGACTTTAAGGTATATCAAATGGATGTCAAGAGCGCTTTTCTGAACGGACTTCTCGAAGAAGAGGTGTACGTTGAACAACCTCCGGGTTTCTTGAAGGACGTGGTAGCTGACAAAGTATACAAATTAAAGAAGGCGCTTTACGGCTTAAAACAAGCTCCGAGAGCTTGGTATGATACCTTATCCTCTTTTCTACTTCAGTGTGGGCTCACCAAAGGCCTAGTGGACAAAACATTGTTTAGAATTAAGGACGGGGATCACATCTTATTGGTGCAAATCTATGTGGACGATATCATTTTTGGAAGCACCAATCCAGACTTGTGCGAGAAGTTCTCCAGGTTGATGAAAGGGAAGTTCGAGATGAGCATGATGGGAGAACTAAACTACTTCCTTGGAATACAAGTGAGACAGCTTAAGGAAGGTATCTTCATCAATCAGGAGAAATACAGCAAGGATCTGCTCAGAAAATACAATATAGAAGGGAAATCCTCAGTCAAAGTACCCATGGGAACCTCTCTACGTATCGATGTCGACAGTGAAGGTCGAGAGGTCGATCAAACTACATATCGAGGTATCATCGGATCTCTTCTTTATTTAACTGCCAGTAGACCAGATATATCCTTTGCAGTAGGTGTATGTGCTAGGTTTCAGGCAAGTCCTAAGGAAAGTCACTTAAATGCATCTAAAAAGATCCTTAGATATCTCAAAGGTACGCAAAGTGTTGGACTTTGGTATTCGAGAGGTGGATCTTTCGAACCAAGGGAAAAGAAGAGGAAGACCAGTTGGGACTTTCTGAGGTCAGCAGCAGTCAAAGGGGTGATCATACCTAATCCAAAGACCTTAAGAGGATTAGCGATGAAGATGGTCACTCCCAACTACAGTAAGCAGCTCCGGAGAGAAGCATACCGTTCAAACCTACTAAGGAAGCTGCTAAAAGAGTCTCTAGGAAATTAGGATTTGTATAGATTCATAAAGTTATGTAACTGGAAGTCACTAAATGAACTTAAGAGAATGTTCCAAGTGATATCTTTTTATGAATCAATCCTGTCTCCTTATCGCAATCTGTGTTCGAAAGATAGTTCGAGAGGTACATGTTCAGTTTGCCTGTCTGCGTTATGACTTGAAAAAGGGTAATTCGAGAGATCGCTTCAAAAGATATCAAACTGAATATCCACGTATCTCTAAATGGAGGATAAGGAGGGTTAGGGATCAATCACTCAGGGGGAAGATCCTTAACCAGATCAAGACAGAAGAATAAGGAGGGTTAGGGATCAATCACTCAGGGGGAAGATCCTTAACCAGATCAAGATGGAGGAATAAGGAGGTTTAGGGATCAATCACTCAGGGGGAAGATCCTTAAACTCATTTGGAAACAGTTCACCTTCGAGAGGTAAAACTGATGGGTTCAACATAAGTGGAACGGTTATATTAGCCACGTGGTCACCGGTTACTGACGGTTTTCCATATTTGAAAATCTTTTCTTGATAAGTGGGAGTATGCTCATATAGTTATTATCCTTAATACCCCACTATCCTGAACCTAAAACCGCCCTGTATATTACCAAAAATACCCTTACCTTTTTTATATACGCTGACCGTTATTAGGGGTATTTATGACCTTTTACTTCTTTAAAATTAACCGGTATCCTTCCTCGGATCAAATATTCAACCCTACCCATGTATCCAACCCGAATCCACATGATATAAAACCCAAACCCTTCTTCTTTACCCGGATTCAAGCCAAAACCGTTTACCCAAAATCCCCAAATCCTAAACGCTGTACACATTCCCTCCAAAACATCTAACCTTCATCAATGGCGTCCGAAACTTCAACATCAACCTCATCTTCCGAAGCCTACCAAAAGGAGCTGCGACACATTCGCACGCAAATCAAACAAGTCAAGGCAGGAAGCATCCTTGACAAAGATGGCTTCATCACGAACTCTTCAAATCCAAAAATGGCAGAAAAGGTCCTGAAGAAGTTTGAGAAAGCAGGACTGGTGAAATACATGACACATGACTACCGGACCATTCACCCTCTCGACTTCACAGAGTGGTTCGCGAATGCCAAGGTCACGAAAGGGAAAATCGAAAGCCGATTCAATGAATTTCCCATCACAACCTCCGTAGGTGACCTCCGAGCGGCATTCGATTTCGCGTCAACGGAGGACGCAGTCAAGCACCTGTCGGACTACGAGTTAGATAAACAAGCCTTCTGGGAAAAGATCCGACTAACGACTGCACCACCAAGAGCATCCTCAGCCCTCCGCAAGTACCACCTAAAGGAGAGGTTTGCTCTCGCTGCCGACCTAATCATGAAGTTTGTGCTCGGCAAGGTGTCTGGAACTGACGAGGTTAGTCTAGACCTCCTCAAAATCCTCCATGCCATTTGGAATGACAACAAACTGGACTAGGCACACATTATCTTCAATTTCCTCAAACAGCAAGTGATGAGCTCAGTCTCCAACACCAACCTGTGTATCAGTAAAAAGGTTGGTTTCGGCTTTGTTATTCAATTTCTCTTAAACCTGAAGGGCTTTGAACTGAGGGAAGGGCGAGAGATTCATCGGAATACCTATATGGGTAGGACGAAATCTCAAGTCCCCAAGGCTAAAGGTGTTAAGGCTGCACCTTCTCCCTCACAGCCAAAAGGAAGGGGCAAAAGGAAAGCCCCAGCCAAGGAAAAGGACTCTGATGATGAGCCTTTGGACACTCTGGTCAAGAGAGTTGCGTTGAGAGCCAAGAGGGCCAAAATTGCTGCTGTCACCCAGATTCGAGAAGTGGCACCGTCAGTTATACAAGTACCCTTCGAGGACAGGGCACAAGCCCAGGGGGAACCTCAGGCTACACTGGCCACTGAGGTTGAGAGAGTGCCCCCTACCAGGTCCCTGTCAAGAGATTTCTGTGATGATCTTCATGTTGATAATGATGCTGAGGGTATTGGTCAATCTGTGTTTGAACCTCGAGAGGAGACTCGAGAAGTTGAAGGTACTGGGATCAGTGATCCAGTACAAGGGGGTGCAGAAGAACCACGAGAGATGGTTCGAGAGATAGACTGCACAGTTAGAGTGGGAGATGATCTCTTGGAGCATAGTCGAGAGATCACAGCACAGATAGACGAAGCAATCTCTGCCACTGAAATCATCTCTGATGTGCGGGATGATTTCTATGAAGAAGTTTCTACTCAGTTGGCAGTGGAAGCACCCACTCTTGATGACTTCTCCTGGGTGATCAGGTGGATCAATTGGAGAACCAGTTCTTTCACTCAACTAATGAGTCAAGCAGCTGAAATGGAGGCAGAAGAGCAGTTTGCACTCCAGTGGTTGGATATCTCCGAGATCCCAGCTCAACAACTGATGGATCTTGCCCACGAAACACGAGTGATGAAGTTGAACAGTGGAAGAACTGATAAGGGTAAAGGCATAGCTGAAGAAACCGAGGTTGAGCCTGAGGAGGATCCAGAACTTGATGCCCAATTTCGAGAAGATATCAGGCTCGCCACTGCTATGTCCTTGGGACAGACTGTAGAACATACGAGAGGTCCAGGAGAGACCTCTGGGGTTGCTCGAGATGATACTGAAATTTCAATTGCAACAGCCGCAATCCCACTGTCCCAAGTCAGTAACTCTGCTCTGGACGAACAGGTAGCAGTTTCGAGAGGTGACTCCGAGACCTCTGAAGCACTTGAGGTGGCTCCCAACACTGTTCTTCTTTTGCCACCACCTACGTCCACACCCTCGATTGACAACGATGAAGCTCAGATAGTTCGAGAGGGTGTAGTTCCGTTGCTCACACTGCCGGGTTTTCCTACTGCTCCTGAAATAATTATCATTCCAGACTCATCGGAGCAGACCGAAATGCAGTCCAATGAGCACTTAGAGCAGATTGCCCCAAGTCCTGCTGGTTCGAGGAGTACTGAGGAGGACGATGCGACCATAGAAGGTGGAAACCGGGAAGCACCTGTCGACACCTCGTCTCCAACCTCACCAGCAGATGACAAAGTTCCCAGCACTGGTTCGAGAAGTGACGCTGAGGGGGAACTTCTATTGGATGGAAACCGGGAAGCGTCCAATACCGAAGAACCCTCCCCGGCTGATCCAATCTCCACAGTTGCTGAAGCTGAGGCTCCAGGTTCGAGAGGTGAAGAGCAAGAAGTGATCCATCCCTCAGGTGGAAACCGGGAAGCGCCTGACATGGAGCTACCTTCGAGCTCTGAACCCGGTGTCCCTGTGGCTCTTCAGACACTTAATCGAGAGGTGGACTCGCAACTGCAAGTCATGGGTGGAAATCTGGAAGCACCCAAGTCCCCTTCGACAAAAGGTACATCTCGATCCTCTTCTCCTACTTCTGACTATGATCAACAGGCCGAAGAGTTCTTCATTGGCGAAGTACGTCAATTCATGGCTGATCAATCTCAGAAGATGGCTCAGCTCGAAAGAATACTCGTTGTTGTCCGCAATGCTGCAATGCCTGCTGCTGGCACAAGTGAATCCCAAGGCCGTCATGCCGAACTTCTCGAACAGGCAGTATGGGCTGAGGATGCAGCACGGAAAGCCACTGATGAAGCTGCTGTAGCTCGAGCAGAGGCTGCAAGTGCGAGGGCTGAATTAGCCGAGATGCGAGCGGAGCTTCGAGCCTTCCAACATTCCAGTGAACTTCGACAGGATGTGATGAAGGCCATACTCAATGACCTGTCGAACCAAGTGCCTGCCCAACTTCAAGCAATCTTCGAAGGTATGTCCATCCTCCTTTCCCGTGCTGATGATGCCACCAAGGGGGAAAATAAAGGGAAAAAGAAGAAGAAGGGGGAAAATACAACAGGCAAGAAAAGGGCAGCAAGTGAACCAACTGGACCTCCTCCGAAAATACCAAGAATTATGAGCAAAGCAGTGGAGGATGCTAAACGAGCAGAAACTCTAAGGGTCCAGCGTACACTGGAAATGGAGAAAAGGAGAGAAGAGGACAGAGAAAGGAGAAGAAAAAGACAAGAACAACAGTCAGAAGAAGAAAGGAAGATCGACCTTGTCATGACAAACTTTAAGTTTGGGAGCAGGGAAGATTCTGAACAAAGTCTGACTCTTGAGATATTCAAGCTTCTGAAGATCACTGGAATATCTGTTCACAGCAATATGTCTCCAGAAGAATGCTTTGCCTGGTGGAAAGATGGAGTAATTGATGGTGAGTTCGTGGGGGAAGCTTACAGGAACTACAGGCATCTAGATGTTACGGATGAATACATAAGCCTGGTAAATCCGAAAGACCCCATCAAGACACGAGAAGCCATCAACAAGAAGAGGAAAGCCAACAAGAAGTAAGTTCTCGTGGTCCAAACTCCATCTTATTCCAGTCTATTGTTGTTTATGTTGTTCTTGATCTTATTTGTTTTTGTTCAAATCTTTCTACTAAACTCAATCATGTAAACATTCCCTTAATCTTAAATATATATATCTTTTGCTGGGGGTGTTGTGTGAATTTGCTTATTAATGCTTTAGTAGAATAATTGTCAAACTTACCATATGCGCTGAAAATAAAGTCTATGTTTATCCTCTATCAAATCAGCCATATAGAGTAAGTATAAGTGTTGGCATCATCAAAAAGGGGGAANCCTCGATTGACAACGATGAAGCTCAGATAGTTCGAGAGGGTGTAGTTCCGTTGCTCACACTGCCGGGTTTTCCTACTGCTCCTGAAATAATTATCATTCCAGACTCATCGGAGCAGACCGAAATGCAGTCCAATGAGCACTTAGAGCAGATTGCCCCAAGTCCTGCTGGTTCGAGGAGTACTGAGGAGGACGATGCGACCATAGAAGGTGGAAACCGGGAAGCACCTGTCGACACCTCGTCTCCAACCTCACCAGCAGATGACAAAGTTCCCAGCACTGGTTCGAGAAGTGACGCTGAGGGGGAACTTCTATTGGATGGAAACCGGGAAGCGTCCAATACCGAAGAACCCTCCCCGGCTGATCCAATCTCCACAGTTGCTGAAGCTGAGGCTCCAGGTTCGAGAGGTGAAGAGCAAGAAGTGATCCATCCCTCAGGTGGAAACCGGGAAGCGCCTGACATGGAGCTACCTTCGAGCTCTGAACCCGGTGTCCCTGTGGCTCTTCAGACACTTAATCGAGAGGTGGACTCGCAACTGCAAGTCATGGGTGGAAATCTGGAAGCACCCAAGTCCCCTTCGACAAAAGGTACATCTCGATCCTCTTCTCCTACTTCTGACTATGATCAACAGGCCGAAGAGTTCTTCATTGGCGAAGTACGTCAATTCATGGCTGATCAATCTCAGAAGATGGCTCAGCTCGAAAGAATACTCGTTGTTGTCCGCAATGCTGCAATGCCTGCTGCTGGCACAAGTGAATCCCAAGGCCGTCATGCCGAACTTCTCGAACAGGCAGTATGGGCTGAGGATGCAGCACGGAAAGCCACTGATGAAGCTGCTGTAGCTCGAGCAGAGGCTGCAAGTGCGAGGGCTGAATTAGCCGAGATGCGAGCGGAGCTTCGAGCCTTCCAACATTCCAGTGAACTTCGACAGGATGTGATGAAGGCCATACTCAATGACCTGTCGAACCAAGTGCCTGCCCAACTTCAAGCAATCTTCGAAGGTATGTCCATCCTCCTTTCCCGTGCTGATGATGCCACCAAGGGGGAAAATAAAGGGAAAAAGAAGAAGGGGGAAAATACAACAGGCAAGAAAAGGGCAGCAAGTGAACCAACTGGACCTCCTCCGAAAATACCAAGAATTATGAGCAAAGCAGTGGAGGATGCTAAACGAGCAGAAACTCTAAGGGTCCAGCGTACACTGGAAATGGAGAAAAGGAGAGAAGAGGACAGAGAAAGGAGAAGAAAAAGACAAGAACAACAGTCAGAAGAAGAAAGGAAGATCGACCTTGTCATGACAAACTTTAAGTTTGGGAGCAGGGAAGATTCTGAACAAAGTCTGACTCTTGAGATATTCAAGCTTCTGAAGATCACTGGAATATCTGTTCACAGCAATATGTCTCCAGAAGAATGCTTTGCCTGGTGGAAAGATGGAGTAATTGATGGTGAGTTCGTGGGGGAAGCTTACAGGAACTACAGGCATCTAGATGTTACGGATGAATACATAAGCCTGGTAAATCCGAAAGACCCCATCAAGACACGAGAAGCCATCAACAAGAAGAGGAAAGCCAACAAGAAGTAAGTTCTCGTGGTCCAAACTCCATCTTATTCCAGTCTATTGTTGTTTATGTTGTTCTTGATCTTATTTGTTTTTGTTCAAATCTTTCTACTAAACTCAATCATGTAAACATTCCCTTAATCTTAAATATATATATCTTTTGCTGGGGGTGTTGTGTGAATTTGCTTATTAATGCTTTAGTAGAATAATTGTCAAACTTACCATATGCGCTGAAAATAAAGTCTATGTTTATCCTCTATCAAATCAGCCATATAGAGTAAGTATAAGTGTTGGCATCATCAAAAAGGGGGAAGTTGTTAGGAACATCATGTAATAGGTTTTGATGATACCAACTGTTAAGTAGAAATCCCCAAGTCTCGACACATAGGCAAAACGTTGTAAGTTCGACAAGTAAACCAAGAGCGAAAATACAACCGGGTAACTTTGAGCTCAACTCGGAAAATATTTAAGCTT
>NC_044920.1:14331135-14421530 GCF_003576645.1 Ipomoea triloba | reverse complement strand
GTAAACTTGTTTGAACATCTTAGAAGTCTCGTGTTGTAATTTCATAGATAGAACAGAAGAAGGCACTGGACAACACTGGAGGAATAAGGGTCTGCGAGACATCAACTAAGTCTCGAGACATAAGCAGAGTTCGAGAGGTAGTACCTCTCGATACAACCATCCAGTTCGAGATATAAGCAGAGTTCGAGAGATAGGATCTCTCGGTACAACAACCCAGTTCGAGACATAAGCAGAATTCGAGAGATAGTACCTCTCGATACAGTTATCAAGTTCGAGACATAAACAGAGTTCGAGAGATAGTACCTCTCGATACAACCATCCAGTTCGAGACATAAGCAGAGTTCGAGAGGTAGACCTCTCGATGCTTGGGTTCGAGACATCAAACAATCGAGACATCAACCTTGGTCCCGATAAACTGACACTTCTCCAGTAATGCTGAATGACGGTCAGGAAGCATACTTAAAGTTTGGAGAAGAAGAATATCATGGAGATAGAATAATGAAGAGGTGCCGAACGTGAGTTTTCAAAATGGACGGAAATGGATGACACATCAGATTTCCACCACAAACGGATAAAAGGTGCACCAATCCAAAGTCGGTCTTATTCCCTAAAACGAGGATCAATGGGAATTTAAAAAGAGTAACTTTTACCAAAAGTAGCAATTGGAGCATGGACTCAAGAAAGTGGATTATGGAATATCCACTATCAAACAAAAGGTTCAAGTTACAAGACCACCACTCCATGAAGAATGCTGAAAAGATGCAAGTCCCATACACATCATGGGAGACAAATTTCAAACGGAATAATTTTCCCTCCAACGGAATTATTCCTCAACTCTCATATAAAAAGGACGTGAAGACACAAAGCAAAAAAATAAAAGGAGAAAACAGAGTTGGAAAATTCGAAAGAGGTGTCTGATTCAAACGTTCAAGTGCAAGTGCTAAATTTGGAATATCATCCTGATATTCAAAAACAGCGAGAAAACACATCTTAGTGTTTGAGAGAGTTACATAGCTTAAACTGCTACACATCTAGAAGGTGACCTAAGCTGCTCTACATCAAAATTTATTCAACGATAGCTTGTGGTCAGATTGGAGCTTGTTACATTCAACTGCGACAACCAAAAGTCCTTGTTTTGGATTAAGCAAGAGAGGCAGAGTAACCTGGCAGCTATCTAGTGAAGATCCTGAGGCTTGAGGCGGGCTTGGTTATCAAAGCTCAAGTGCTCGAGAGGTGGAGTAACTGGAAGCGGGGAGAAAAACCTTGGAGAGGCGAAGTAACCTGGGAGCTGTCTTGTGAAGATCCTGAGGCTTGAGGCGGGCTTTGTGATCAAAGCTCAAGTGCTCGATAGGTGGAGTAACAAGAAGCGGGGCGAAAAACCTGAGGCTTGAGGCGGGCTTCGTGATCAAAGCTCAAGCGCTCGATATTGTACTAAAAAGGGATGTTTTAGTGCAATCCTTCCAGGGAGTTTCTGGAAGAAGAGTGGACGTAGGCGGGTTGACCGAACCACTTAAAAATCTCTCTCGCATTTACTTTTTGTATTTATCTCTCGCTAACCTCTCGATTGCACTGCACATAAACACACCTCTCGAACTAACTCAAACTCGTGCTAACTAAAAGGGGATAACTTTTCCGCTGCGCATAAAACTTTGTCTTCTCCTCGTGAGGTATCGAACTGAAACATCCTTAGTTCAATATACACGAGAGGTCGAAAAGATTTGCAAAATCTTGTACAAGTCTATTCACCCCCCCCCCTCTAGACTTGTACCCCATCCCCTTGGGACCAACAGTAACGGGGGTAAGAGTTTAGGCTAACAAAGAAGGGGTATAGAAAAATTAACAAAGAGAGAGAATGTCACAAATATTTAGCTTATAAAATCCTAGAAGAGATGAGAAAGATATGACCAAAGGAGCCAAATGTAACTTTAATAATCAAAGCAACATTCTAGCAAAGTGGGGGTCGAATACAAACTTTCAAAGCTATTTACAACCTTCAAACTTTTCAAACTTTTATTCTTCAATACTTTTCTTTTTGATATTTTTCACAAGAATAAGCAACAACTTTTCAAAGTATCAACTTTTGGACTTTGATTTTCGATTTTCTGATTTTTTTTTGAATATAGAAGCAAACTTTATTCGAAAGCTAGCAAACTACCTAAGAAGTAAACGAATATATACAAAAGATCTAGACCCCCACACTTAGACATTTCAAAGTACATGTTGCTTTCTAACTATAAGCTCCATAAAGATCTCTTCTAAGAATATCACAGATAAATGCTAAATTCTCTCTAGGGTGGAAGGGAATATATTTGGCCAAGGGCTAAGGGTTTAATGATGAGGGTTAAACAAGAAAGATTCACAAAGAGGGGTTATGTAACACCCCATTTTCACACTCTTACATTTATTACAAATCAGTATTCATATGCTACGGAAGCTTACATCTTATCAGCAGAAAACCGGGTGTCACCGCCACACCTAGAGTGAATTCTATCACCTCTTTGATAAAACTCCACTCTAAGTGCTAAGGCTAAACTTACAACATCAACATCGAAACACAACATCAATATCAAACTTATACATAAGGAAGTCATTCTTCCAGAATATCTATTCTCAGATAGAGTATCTAGGCTACAGGGCTCCACACTAATCTGCAACTGATAAGAACACATTGAAGTGTAGTTAGCGCGATGGCTAAGTAAGGAAATCCATTTGTCACTTAAAAGTAGACAAAGGTTTGAAAACATTTAGTGAAACAACATCCACTCGTCTCGTAAGACAAAATCATTTCTTTCTCAAAGACGTTACAAAATAACTCTTTTCTCGTCTTTAAAACTTCCTTAGTTTCATATAGTAAGAGTGAGGCCTACAACCTCGGGCCATGGCACTCCAGCCCTCCCGTAGGTTCCTCCATTATCCCAACCCCGGGCTGTGGCACTCAAGCCTTCCCGTGGGCACCTCTCCTTATTCCAACATGACGACATAACGTCGAATATACTTCGCTCTAACAATATAACGACCACTGGGCCATGGGCACTTAAAGCCACCCGTGGGTCAATCAAAGTCCTCCTCACTTACTTTAGAAACTACGGTTTTGAAAACGTTATCCTTCCTTCAGTTTTCTTACAACAAATCATCTCATTTGGACATATTTCACAACTGAGTCCAATACTTGAAATCGGCTACTTCATTAGCCTCTGAAGGATTTTCAAACATCATTTTCTCAAACAATAAGGTTTTGACAACCTTTATACCAAAATAGCATACGTCTTTCAACGTAAGTTTTCATAAACATTTTTGGATACACTTCATATGTCCATCTCACACTTTAAAACAACCAGCATCCTCAACTATCGTCCCCACCATTAACTAATAATAGATAGCTGTCCTTGTCATTATTTCCATTGACAACTTCCACCATGATCAACACCATTAGATCATAACTTGAGGATATCGTACATCCAAACATATATAAATTCTAATAGGTAAGGTCATTGCCTAACCATAATCCAAACATCATGAGATTATCATTTAATCTCCATCATTAATCCACGTCCTTAGCATCACCTAATCACCATTAACTCACTAACTACCTCACAATTATCATTAACACATCCATAATCATACTAAGCATAATTCAGAAAATTTCAGCTTGGCGCAGTCCAAAAGATTGAGCCGGTAAAAATAGTTCCCGAACTCTTTTTCACTTGAAATTTTTATGGTAGAACCCCAACTCATAGTACTTGATGTCCATAAAAAGTTTTGATCATTTTAATTCGCGAATAAACACAGACAATTCCATTTTTGCCCTTGGCAGTGTGCTGTCCAGAATTTTTTCTCTGTGGACCAGTTTTGGAAAAAAATTCGAAAACCATACTTATACTACTCCGATCATTATGAAATTTTATATACAGGTTCTACACTTATAGAACTACATATCTGAAAAAAATAGAATCAAAATACCTTACCAATTTTTCCCAATAAATCTCGGAAGTTACTGCCAGAGACTAACTTGATTTTTTTTCAATATTTTCACAAGTATAAGCTTATGTGGACATAAATATAATATGTACATGCATATACAAGCTATGAACATGTATACAAACATATTCATAAAACTCCTAATCTCATCATTCACTAGCAATTGTCCATTTTCAAGTGACTAAACCGACTTAAGGGATTCCTTACCTCCACCGGGTTACTAGTACTCGTAGAAGACTTTTGGAGTTGATTTCCCCAAATTTCACCTTAAAATCCTAAGATCACAATCAACACCATAACAAGAGATTTCAAGAAATTAATCTCAAATCCATGCTCTAGGAAGGAAAATAGAACTATTTACCGAATAAAAACGAAGATTTACCGAATAAAATTGAGAGATGTGAAGGAATTTGCCATGGAAATTGAAGCTTTGTGAAGAAGATGGAAATGGAATCATCTCTCTCTCTCCTCACGAAATGGGAATGAAGAATTGAAGAAATGGGAAATTGCTTTTATATTGATCCCAATCTTATGTGATAAGCTTGGAAAAAAAATAATAAAATAATAAAATATCTTCCAACTTATCAGTTGTGGTTCAAACAGATAAGGTTTCGGTGGAAAATAATCCAGATAGAATAATTTCCGAAACTAAAAATTTATTTCAGTCAAAAGCTCCAAATTGGGCTAGGTTCGGTACACCGCGAAATTTTGCGATGCTACGATCACAATGAATTTTGGGTTTAAAATTTCGGGGTATCACAGGTTAAGTGCTTGGCACTTATTAAACAAAGAAAAAGGCTCAAAGGGGACACAAGGGATAAACACATATGATATGGGTAGGTTTAAAGGCTTAAGGTGAAGAAAAATGGCCTAAATCATTTCTAAGCATGCAAGCAATTAGACTACATTTTGGAGGAGAACTGAGGCAAGTTCCATAAAGCCAACTAATGAGGCAATGCCGGAATTTCACATAAACTTTCACTAGCGAAGCACAACTACTAGATTAGAAAAGATTTCATTTATTAAGCGGTTAACAAGGACATTGGCAAGAGAATAGTTCAATCATATGCTTCACTTTGATTTCATCAATTGGCACATTGGAATGCAACAAGTTCAACCAATCAATCCACATACCGACAAGAGAGAATAATTGCAACTAGATGCCATGACAAGTAATTTATCCAACATTAAGCACATGAATCATCCAAGCAAAACATGACATAGTTTCAAAAATTTAAGAGGGGAAACTATCAAGCTAATGGGCATATTTTTTTTGTCAACATTAAAGCATAATTTTTATAGAAACCCCAAAGAGTAAGACAATTAGGATCAAGAGTTCAAAATTATTTTCAGGAGAAGATTTAAAAAGCAAAATAAAAGAAAAATAAAACTAAATAAAAAAAACAAAGCTGGAAATATAAAGAGGGAAAATCAATTCAATCTCTTCCCCCCACACTTAAAGAGTTACATTGTCCCAATGTAACAAAATAAACCAGGGGAAAGGAATTGAAAGGCATCCCTTGACCTTCTATGGATGATCACCTTCAGGTGGTGGTAGCGGTGGGAACTGAGCAGAGTAGTATGGAGGGATGAACTGGGGATCCTGAAGCCATGGAGGTGGTGGTGGGAACTAAGGGGTAAAACCTTGAGCAGCTAGATTGTGTTGATGCGCGGATGTACCAACAAACCAATTGATGTCATCGTTCCTCCTCATGTAACCCTCATGTCTCGTCATGAATTCCTCCTGCCGGGTCATAAACGCCTCCTGTTTGGCAAAAAATGCTCCATGTTTTATTGAGGAGGGAAATGATTCGGTGCGTGTGCGGCAGGTGCAGGGTTCTCCATTGCTTCGTCATGAGCTTGGTCCTCATTTTCTGCATCCTCTAGGTCAGGAACAGGGACTTGGCCTTGGCCATACCGGGTCTGAATATGGTGCTGGGAGAGATATAGCTGAGGTCGTAGCCGGACTTCTTGATTTTCTATTATAGGTACTCCGGCAAGTTTGCAAAGCTCTATGATGAGGGAGGGGTGACCAAGATAGCAACGTGTCTTTGCTTCGGTTTGAGTAATATCACTAATGCTCCGAGAAATAAGCCTCCCTATATCGATGGTTCTGTGCTCTTTAATGCAATAAGTTAAGAAAACCAAATCTCGTTTCACATTTCCCCTATGCGAGTTGGGGATGAGCTTTGCCCGAATGAAGTCAGTGATGACCCTATCCAATTAGAAAAAGAATCTATAATCCATGTGGGCTGCAACTCCATTCCGATTATTCCACTCAGCGTCTTGATGAAAGGAGCGTGCGATGTTATCCAAATTAGCTTGTGTTTGTTAGGAACATATTGTAATAGGTTTTGATGATACCAAGTGTAAACCTAATCCCCTAAGTCTCGATAGATAGGTAATACATGTAAGTTCGACAAGTAAACTAAGAGCGAAAATACAATCGGGTAATTGAGCTCAACTCGGAAAATGTTTAAGCTTAAGGTAAACTTGCTTGAACATCTTAGAAGTTTCGTGTTGTAAGCTTATAGATAGATCAGTAGAAGGCACGAGACATCACTGGAGGAATAAGGGTCTGCGAGACATCAACTAAGTCTCGAGACATAAGCAGAGTTCGAGAGATGGAATCTCTCGAGACATCAATCCAGTTCGAGACATGGGATCGAGACATCAAGGAGTCAAGACATCAACATTGGTCTCGATGAACTGGTACTTCTCCAAAGGACTAAATGGCAATCAACACGCATGGATGAAGTAATCTAAGTTTGGAGAAGAAGAATATCATGGAGATAAAATATTAAGGAGGTGCCGAAAGAATATTATGGGAGCATAGAACAGCCGGAAGTGGATGCCACGTCAGAATTCCACAACAAACGGATAAAAAGTGCACCAATCCAAGGTCGGTCTTATTCCCTAAAACAATGATCAATGGGAATATAAAAAGAGTAACTTTTGCCAAAAGTAGTAAGTGGAGCATGGACTCAGGATAGTGGAATATGGGATATTCACTACAAGACAAAAGGCTCAAGTTACAAGACCACCACTCCATGCTAAAAATATACAAGTCCCATGATCGGCATGGGAGACAGATTTCAAACGGAATAATCTTCCCTCCAACGGAATTATTCCTCAACTCTCATATATAAGGACGTGAAGACACGGAATTATTCCTCAACTCTCATATATAAGGACGTGAAGACACAAGTTCAAAGGGGTTCGATCATATATAAGGACGTGAAGACACAAGTTCAAAGGGGTTCGATAATTCTAAGCTATCATAAGAGGTGTCTAAATTCAAACGTTCAAAGTGCAAGTGCTCAACCTGGAATATCATCCTTGATATTCTCAAGTGCGGGAAAACACATCCTAGTGTTTGAGAGAGTTACAGAGCTTCAACTACTACACATCTAGAAGGTGACCAAAGCTGCTCTACAAGGAAGATCATCCAACGAAAGCTTTTGGTCAGATTGGAGATTATTACACTCAACCTGTGACAACCAGAACAACCTTGCTTTGGAGAAGGCAAGAAGAGGCGGAGTAACCTGGGAGCTGTCTTGTGAAGATCCTGAGGCTTGAGGCGGGCTTGGTGATCAAAGCTCAAGTGCTCGAGAGGTGGAGTAACAAGAAGCGGGGCGAAAAACCTGAGGCTTGAGGCGGGCTTCGTGATCAAAGCTCAAGCGCTCGATATTGTACTAAAAAGGGAAGTTTTAGTGCAATCCTTCTAGGGAGTTTCTAGAAGAAGAGTGGACGTAGGCGGGTTGGCCGAACCACTTAAAAATCTCTCTCGCTTCTACTTTCTGCTTTTATCTCTCGCTAACTATCTCTCGAACTGCACTGCATATAACCACACCTCTCGAACTAACTCAAACTCGTGCTAATTAAAAGGGGATAACTTTTCCGCTGCGCATAAAACTTTGTCTTCATCTTGTGATGTGTCGGACCTAAACATCCTAAGCCCAATACACATGAGAGGTCGAAAAGATTTGCAAAATCTTATACAAGTCTATTCACCCCCCTCCCCTCTAGACTTGTACCCCATCCCCTTGGGACTAACAATTGGTATCAGAGCAGGTTATCTGATCGATATAAACCTTTGTTTATATTCCCTAGAGATCCTTCTTTGAAATTTTTTTAAAACTTTTTTAAAGCACGAAATAATTTCTCAATATGGACAGCATGTTGTCGAGACATCTTCTTTTTGATCTTAGCAGGTTCGACGACTGGAAGACACGCATGCTTGCGTACCTATCAGCCCTATGAGATGGCCGAAGTTATAACGAGTGGACCAGTCAAGATCTTAATGGTTAATACTGCTGCAGAACAAACAAAAGATACACCAAAGTACGTCCCAAAACCTAGGGAAGAATGGACGAGTGATGATAGGAAGAGAAACAACCTTGACAACATTGCCAAGGGTATTCTCTTCAGGGCAATAGATGAAACCATCTTTCCACGAATAAGGAAGTGCAACACGGCTAAAGAGGTATGGGACACTTTGATGTTGATTGGTGAAGGTGACGAACAGGAAAAGGACAACAAACTCACTGTGGCGATGAAGAAGTTTGGGGACTTCAAGATGAAGCCAGGAGAGAGCATCAACAGCATGGAATCTTGGTTCATGAAGCTGTCAACCAAAATCAGTGATCTCAAGAAGGAGATCCCACAAAAGGAGCTAAACTTGAAGGTCTTGCGAGGCCTTACCAAGCAGTGAGAAATGAAGGTGATCACAATGCGCGATCACAGGGATCTGAAGAACACCACAACCGACCAACTATTCAGAGATCTCAAAGCCTTCGAATTTGAGATGTTTCCGAGAGATGATGATGTGGTGGACAGACGGAATGTTGCACTCGTTGCTGATCAACCATCCACATCGTCAAGGTCAGATCCTAATCCCACAAACCTTTTATCTGACGAACAATTTGCTCTTTTTATGAGAAAATTCTGGAAATTCATGAAGAAGACACCGGAGAGCAATACAAGTTCACTTTCCTCCTCAAGAAGGAAAAATGAAAGATATCCATCGAGAAGGACGGAGGAAGAAAACCAAGGTCTATGCTACAACTGTAGAAGACCGGGACATTTCAAGGTCGAATGTCCTTACCCGCCGGTAAGCAAACATCAAGGCCAAGAAGGAAAGGATTCCAGAAGGAAAGAGGAACCCAGGGAGAAGCCAGCACAAGGAGGCTCAAAAGCTCATCAAAGACCCATTCGCGCAGGAAGGCGCATGTGGCTGAGGAATTTGAGAAAGCAATCAAGGAGTCCGAGACATCAAGCTCTAGCGAAAGCAGCAGCAGCTCAAAGGATGAGAGGGGGCTCATCTGTTTATACACTACAGAAGAGGAGGATCAATGCTTAATGGCTATTAATAATGAGGTAACCTCCACTTCTACATCTCACTGCTCTACTTCTTCTTCTCAATGCTCTTCTTTTAGAAGCGATGAGGATCCCTTCGAGACAATGAAATTACTTAGGAGGGACCTCAACATCGCTAATAGCACTCATGCTAAAGTTTTAGAAGAAAACAATAGACTAATTGATAAAAGAGAGATGCTTAAGAATGTCTCGAAAGAGAATTCGGAGCTAACTCTCAAAATAAGCAACCTAGAAGCTGAAATAATCCAGCTTAAGGAAGAGTGCAAAGCTCGAGAGACTAGAGAACTTAATCTTAGAGAGGTTATTGCATCATATACTAATTCCTCCAAAGCTGTGGAGAAAATGGTAAATGATTATAGACCTACAAATGATATAACTGGACTGGGGTTCCATCAAAACTGTCCTTCGAGAGATAAGCAGACCAACGGTTTGGGAACTTCAAGTAATGGAGGATCTCAACCCAAACCGAATAAGGGTCATAAAGGACCAACAGGAAAGACCAGAGTAGCTATTCACAAACCGTCCCTATACACCAGCAATGGAAAGTATAGGAAAGCTACGAAGAATGGCCAGGTTAATAATATCGAGAGATCAACTAGCTATCTCTCGCAAGGCCATTCCGAGTACAAGAGAAGCTACACTCCATATAATGCGCCTCAAGGCAAATATGGATGGAGGAAGGCAGACACTACACATCCGATGAGGATTGGTCACAAGATCATGAACCGTGGAATAAACCTCAGTTTCAACGGTACCACGTGACCAAACAGGCTATGAAGGGCATGGTGCGTAAGTTCGAGGTCAGGCCTTAACCTAATCTGATCTATGCACCTAAGAGGCCCAGAGTCTTTGCTAGCATTCCTTAAGATTATCAATCGTATAATGGCTACATTGCACCTAGGCCTGGAATAATGGGTCCAAGGTATAAATGGATGCCTAAACTCACTAACCAACCAGGACCCAAAGTTTGGGTACCTAAATCTGCTTGATTTGCATGCAGGACACCAGGGACATATGGTTCATTGACAGTGGATGTTCGAGACATATGACGGGAAATCTAACGCTGCTAGAGAACATCCATCCTATCGAAGGTCCCTTGGTGACGTTTGGAGACAACGAGAAGAAAGGACGTACGAAGGCTGTTGGTGAGATTCATAAGAATGAATTGGTGATCAAGGAGGTATCCTACGTTGAAGGGCTCAAGTTCAACCTTCTTAGCACGAGCCAATTCTGTGATAAGGGCTACAAAGTTATCTTCACCAAAAGCAAGTGCCGGGTCATACAAGAGGAATCTCTCGAAGTCGTCCTGGAAGCGGCAAGGAAAGGAAACATGTACATCGTGGATTGGAGATCTGCCAAACCATCCCTATGTATGCTAGCAAGGAGCAAAGAAGACTTATGTTGGGATTGGCACAATAAGCTCAGTCACCTGAACTTCAAAACTATCAACAAGCTTACTAAGAGGAACCTTGTGGAAGGACTGCCCAAAGTTACGTTTCGAAAGGACAAGATTTGTGAGGCATGTCGACGTTGCAAACAGATCAAATCCTCTTTCAAAACCAAAGCTGAGACATCATCTACTAGACTATTAAGTCTTCTTCATATGGACTTATTTGGCCCGGTAGATCCACCCAGCATGAGAGGAAGAAAATACACTCTTGTAGTAGTAGATGACTACACAAGATTCACCTGGACTTTGTTCTTAACCAAGAAAAGCGAGACAAAAGTTGTCCTACCAAACCTTTTGAGGCAAGTTCAAGTTGAAAAGGATGTCTCGATACTCAAGATTCGGTCAGATCAGGGAGGAGAGTTCGTTAACCAAGTGATCCAAAGCTACTGCAACAAGAACGGGATCCTTCATCAGTTATCAGCTGCTCGAACACCTCAACAGAACGGCGTTGCTGAAAGGAGGAACAGAACTCTCAAGGAAGCTGCAAGGACCATGCTCTCACAAGCCAATATATCTCAGGGACTTTGGGCTGAAGCAGTCAACACAGCATGCTATACCCAAAATCGGTCCTTGATCGTGAAAGGAGCTGGAAAGACTCCGTACGAGTTGTGGAACGTGAGGAAACTGAATGTAAGTTACTTCCACACATTCGGATGCAAATGCTATATCCACAACAATGGAAAGACTCAGCTAAGGGCATTTGACGAAAAGGCAGACGATGGAGTATTTCTGGGATACTCATCGACAAGTAAAGCATTCAAAGTCTTCAACAAACGGAGATTGGTGGTTGAGGAATCCATACATGTCTCTTTTGATGATAGAGCATCGGCAGATCAACCATCAAAGTCAATTAAAGCGGATGTAAGTCCTAGGGAAGTTCAGCCGGAAACTATCGAGAGATCAGATTTACCTCTCGATGGGAAGCAGTCGATAGTTCAAGACATAGCTGATCTCTAGTCAGAATCAGACAATGAAGAGACTACAAAGAAGAATGCTCCTGACTCAGTTGATCCAATCCAGATCATAGATGATCCTCCTACATCCCAACCTGCAACCGAGGAGTCAACTGAGGAGCCACAACCCGATCTAAGATGGCTGAGAAGTCACCCCGCTGATCAAGTGATTGGAGATGTACGTGACAAAGTTCGAACCAGATCAGCATACAGAGAAAGCATGCTTGCTTGCTTGTTATCCCAAATAGAGCCTAAGGTGATCGATGAGGCTCTAAGTGATCCAGATTGGGTACAAGCCATGCAAGAGGAACTTTATCAGTTTGAGAGGAACGATGTTTGAGAACTAGTTCCGAGACCTCATCATCAGAACGTCATTGGAACAAAGTGGGTTTTCAGAAACAAGATGAATGAGGATGGAGTTATTGTTAGGAACAAGGCCAGACTTGTTGCCAAAGGTTACTGTCAGGAGGAAGGAATATATTTTGATGAAACCTTCGCTCCGGTGGCACGTCTCGAAGCCATTCGCATCTTTCTCGCATATGCCGCCTTCAAAGACTTCAAAGTGTATCAAATTGATGTCAAGAGCGCTTTTCTGAACGGACTTCTTGAAGAAGAGGTGTACGTTGAACAACCTCCGAGTTTCTTGAAGGACGTGGGAGCTGATAAAGTATACAAGTTGAAGAAGGCACTTTACGGCTTGAAATAAGCTCCGAGAGCTTGGTATGACACTTTATCCTCTTTTCTACTTCAGTGTGGGTTCACCAAAGGCCTAGTGGACAAAACATTGTTTAGAATTAAGGATGTAGATCATATCTTATTGATGCAAATCTATGTGGGTGATATCATTTTTGGGAGCACCAATCCAGACTTGTGCGAGAAGTTCTCCAGTTTGATGAAAGGGAAGTTTGAGATGAGCATGATGGGAGAACTCAACTACTTCCTTGGATTACAAGTGAGACAGCTTAAGGAAGGTATTTTCATCAACAAGGAGAAATACACCAAGGATCTGCTCAGGAAATACAATATAGAAGGGAAATCTTCAGTCAAAGTGCCTATGGGAACCTCTCTACGTATCGATGTTGATAGTGAAGGTCGAGAGGTCGATCAAACTACATATCGAGGTATCATCGGATCTCTTCTTTACTTAACTGCTAGTAGACCAGATATATCCTTTGCAGTAGGTGTATGTGCTAGATTTCAGGCAAGTCCTAAGGAAAGTCACCTCAATGCATCTAAGAAGATACTTAGATATCTCAAGGGTACGCAAAGTGTTGGACTTTGGTATTCGAGAGGTGGATCTTTCGAACTTATGGGATATTCAGATGTGGACTTTGCCGGTTGTAAAATTGATCGAAAGAGCACATCTGGGACATGTCAGTTTTTAGATGGAAGACTTGTCTCATGGTTTAGCAAGAAACAACATTCGATAGCGACAAGTACAGCTGAAGCAGAATACGTAGCAGCTGGAAGTTGTTGTGCTCAGATTCTGTGGATGAAGCAACAATTACTGGATTATGGTGTCGAATGTAAAGAGGTTAAGATCATGTGTGACAACACTAGTGCCATAGCCATTACTCAAAATCCAGTGTTACACTCAAGGACAAAACATATTGATATCAAAAATCCAGTGTTACACTCAAGGACAAAACATATTGATATCAAGTATCAAGTGTTACACTCAAGGACAAAACATATTGATATCAAGTATCATTTCATCCGAGATCATGTTGAGAAAAAGGATATAACTGTGGAATATGTTGCAACGGAGGAGCAACTAGTAGATATTTTCACAAAGGCATTATGTGAAAATAGATTCTCTCAACTGAGGTTAGAATTGGGAATGATAGATGTTAGGAATATTTGTAATAAGATTTTGATGAGCCAAGAAATGTATTTTAGTTTGAAAAATTAGAAACCCAAAATTTTCAAAAGCTAATGTACCTAAAGAGTCAAAAGTCAACTTGGAAGAATTCTTGGAGAAGGAAGGAACTTGGTTTGAATCCCATGCAGCTTAAAAAAATTTAGAGCACAAGAAATGACTAAATGTTGAAACAGCAGAGATGGTAAGAGACTTATAAGGTTGGCAAGTAATCTATGGTTCAAACCATATTAGCCACAAATTTTATGAAAACTAGAGACCTCCAGAATATTCGTACTTATAAACTATTTGCAGCAAAGTAACCAACAAATTTGAATGGTTTGTTGGTGATGAGCTTGGTTAACGTGGTAAGTGGATTAGTGTTTGAATCCCAGGGAAGGGTAGTCTTTTTTTTTTTACTGCACAGTGATTAGTGGAATATAGATCAGCAGCAGTGGAATGTGAAATATTTCATCAGTGGAAAAAGGAAGGAATATGTCAACAAACACTACACTACAAAATACTACACTACACATTCTTGCTACAAACACTACACTACACATTCTTGCTACAAACACTACACTACACATTCTTGCTACAAACACTACACTACACATTCTTGCTACAAACACTACACTACAAAATATTACACTACACATTCCTACTACAAACACTACACTACAAAATGGAATATGTGGAATATGTATGTGAATTGTGGAAAATGTCTGACTAAAGCCTCTCCAACGGAATTATTCTTATCAACTTCCTACTACTGTATTCCTACTACTGCTAAGTTATTAAAGAAGGGTAGCATTCTGTATTTATAGATGAAAAAGAATTAATCCGTTGGAGAGAATTAATTCTTTATTGTCAATCCCATGTGCTGATTGTAGTCTCCATGTGGTTTAGGTGGTCTGGTGAGTTGAAACTCCGTTGTTGTATTTCTTCAGACTTTTTCCTCTTTTCTTTGATCTTCAGATATTCTTGCGTGATGCCTCCTGATATTCTGGCCATCAGTCTCTCCTCTCTTCAAAATATACAGATCCGTTGTCTTTGCTTCCTGTATTTCTGGTCAGCCTCTTGACTCCTGATATTCCTCTTCTTTTCCTTTTCTCCTAAAATTGCTCCTTCTTTCCTTCCTGAAATTGCTCATTCTTCTTTTCCTTTCTGACCTTCTTTAATAACTTAGCAGTAGTAGGAATACAGTAGTTCTTCTTTTCCTNTGTAGTGTAGTGTTTGTAGCAAGAATGTGTAGTGTAGTGTTTGTAGCAAGAATGTGTAGTGTAGTATTTTGTAGTGTAGTGTTTGTTGACATATTCCTTCCTTTTTCCACTGATGAAATATTTCACATTCCACTGCTGCTGATCTATATTCCACTAATCACTGTGCAGTAAAAAAAAAAAGACTACCCTTCCCTGGGATTCAAACACTAATCCACTTACCACGTTAACCAAGCTCATCACCAACAAACCATTCAAATTTGTTGGTTACTTTGCTGCAAATAGTTTATAAGTACGAATATTCTGGAGGTCTCTAGTTTTCATAAAATTTGTGGCTAATATGGTTTGAACCATAGATTACTTGCCAACCTTATAAGTCTCTTACCATCTCTGCTGTTTCAACATTTAGTCATTTCTTGTGCTCTAAATTTTTTTAAGCTGCATGGGATTCAAACCAAGTTCCTTCCTTCTCCAAGAATTCTTCCAAGTTGACTTTTGACTCTTTAGGTACATTAGCTTTTGAAAATTTTGGGTTTCTAATTTTTCAAACTAAAATACATTTCTTGGCTCATCAAAATCTTATTACAAATATTCCTAACATCTATCATTCCCAATTCTAACCTCAGTTGAGAGAATCTATTTTCACATAATGCCTTTGTGAAAATATCTACTAGTTGCTCCTCCGTTGCAACATATTCCACAGTTATATCCTTTTTCTCAACATGATCTCGGATGAAATGATACTTGATATCAATATGTTTTGTCCTTGAGTGTAACACTGGATTTTGAGTAATGGCTATGGCACTAGTGTTGTCACACATGATCTTAACCTCTTTACATTCGACACCATAATCCAGTAATTGTTGCTTCATCCACAGAATCTGAGCACAACAACTTCCAGCTGCTACGTATTCTGCTTCAGCTGTACTTGTCGCTATCAATGTTGTTTCTTGCTAAACCATGAGACAAGTCTTCCATCTAAAAACTGACATGTCCCAGATGTGCTCTTTCGATCAATTTTTACAACCGGCCTACACTACAAAATATTACACTACACATTCCTACTACAAACACTACACTACAAAATGGAATATGTGGAATATGTATGTGAATTGTGGAAAATGTCTGACTAAAGCCTCTCCAACGGAATTATTCTTATCAACTTCCTACTACTGTATTCCTACTACTGCTAAGTTATTAAAGAAGGGTAGCAAGGAAAAGAAGAACTACTGTATTCCTACTACTGCTAAGTTATTAAAGAAGGTCAGAAAGGAAAAGAAGAATGAGCAATTTCAGGAAGGAAAGAAGGAGCAATTTTAGGAGAAAAGGAAAAGAAGAGGAATATCAGGAGTCAAGAGGCTGACCAGAATAACAGGAAGCAAAGACAACGGATCTGTATATTTTGAAGAGAGGAGAGACTGATGGCCAGAATATCAGGAGGCATCACGCAAGAATATCTGAAGATACAAAGAAAAGAGGAAAAAGTCTGAAGAAATACAACAACGGAGTTTCAACTCACCAGACCACCTAAACCACATGGAGACTACAATCAGCACATGGGATTGACAATAAAGAATTAATTCTCTCCAACGGATTAATTCTTTGTTCATCTATAAATACAGAACACTTGAGCAAGAAGAAGATAGGGAGATATACAAGTGATAGGCAAGAAAAGCAGTGTGATACATCTGAGAATAGCAAAGCAAGAAAAATTCGAAAAAACCAAAAATCCATATTTTTAGTTCCTGAGAGTTGGAGAAAAATATTTTCTTTTACTATCTTGTATCAAAATTTCTACTGAGTGTAGATAGAGGGCTAAGTAACAAGAGGAGCTTGTGAAAACCCTAGGGAGTGTAACTTTGTGCGAGACACTCGTTGGTGTAGGAGTATAGCTTTGTGCAAGATACTCAAATCTCTACTGAGTGTAGATAGAAGTGCTGGGTTGGCACTTGGTGTTCACTATTGTATCTGGGTGATTGAAGATAGTGAAAGGAGTAGAGTGGACGTAGGCTGGGTTTGGCCGAACCACTTAAAAATCTCCCTCTCATTTACTTACTGCCTATATATATTTTGTGTGTACACATAATATCTGATTGCACGTACACACACTGATTTGCAAGATTCATATTTGTCAAATCCATTTAATATTCCTAATCTCTACAACTTGCTTATTTGGTTTTGCTAATTTCCTGCATTCATAATATTTTCAAGACCCAGGCTCTATTCATCACTATTCACTCTTATATGGGTTTACAAATTTCTGTTATCTCCTACGTCCACATGCAAGCCAAATTTATTGTATATCATATTTGAGCTATTCCAAGTATTTCTATCGTATTGCATGTGATATATTTCATCTCCATCACTGAGTTTTAATTATAGCACTTTACGTACGTTATTCCGCTATGCATTTCAAGTTGAATTTATTCACTTGGAATTATTTTGGTTAAAGTGTTATTAATTTTTAATTTGCTAGAAAATTCTATTCACCCCCCCCTAGACTTGTCACCACCCATTCGGGACCAACAAGTGGTATCAGAGCGGTTGTCTATTTGAGTCAAATCTTGACTGCTAGATAGATCTAATCTTCAAAAATGAAGAAAGATTTGGCTCAAAACTTATTATTTTCTCTTGACAAATTTGATGATTGGAAAATACGTATGCAGGTACATTTATCAGCTCTCCACGATGAAATGTAGGATGTTATCTCAGATGGTCCTATTTTAATTATGAAGGTCAATCATCAATCCTAAGCCCAGATGGACCACAGTATATTTCAAAGCCTAAGATGGAATGGACTTCTAATGATAGCTTGCGAAGTAACCTGGACAATATAGCTAAGGATATACTGTTCAAAGTTGTGGATGATACAATCTTCCCAAAAATCCGTAAGTGCAAAACAGCTAAAGACGTGTGGGATGTCTTAATCCAAATCGGCGAAGGAGACGAACAGGAAAAAGACAACAAACTCACAATTGCAATGAAAAAGTTTGAAGACTTCAAGATGCTACCAAGTGAAAAGATTGCAGACATGGAGTCTAGATTAGTCAAAGTTTTGGAAGAGATTACTGATCTTGGAAAGACCCTCCATAAAAAAGAAATCTCTCTCAAAATACTCCGCGGACTACCGTCAAGTTGGGATATGAAAGTGACAGCCATGCGAGACCATAGAGATCTAAACGTTGTTTCAACTGACAAACTTTTTAGTGATCTCAAAGCGTATGAGTTCGAGATGAAATCAAAACTTGAGGAGGAACGTGAAGAAAGAACCACAGCCTTAGTAGCCGAACAACCATCAAACTCAAGGTTAGTAGGAAATAATGATTTTTTATCTGACGAACAATTTGCTTTGCTTGTTAGGAAATTCAAAAAATTCATGCGGAAGAACAACTTCAACAATTCATCTCAAAGAAATCAAGGAAGTTCATCCAGAAGGCCAAAAAGAGAATTTTCTGATGATAACACAAACATGTGCTACAACTGTAGAAAACCAGGACATTTCATGGCAGAATGTCCATACCCCAAGGTGAGTAAAAATCAAAATAAAAATACTTCTAACTCTCCACAGGAAATATCTGAATCAAAGGATAGAAGATTCAAGAAGGATAAACGGAAAGCTTTAATAAGTGACCCTCTTGAGACAAGTGGGTCTGAGGAATCTTCAAGTGATGAAAGTGATAGCTCAACGGAGGATACTGCACTGCTGTGTCTTCTAAGCATAACCAGTGAATCAGATTTCCAAGAAAAATGCCTAATGGCGCATGAAGTAGAAGAAGACGAGGTAACATCTAAATCCTTTGATTATGCAAATTCATCTTTTTCTAGAGAATCTATATTTCAATTAATGAAAGATTGTCAAACTGTTATGGACACTCATTCTCAACTCAAAGAGCGCAATAATTCTCTGATTCTTGAAAAAGATAAAATAAATGAGAAATTGCAAGATGCTTTACTTGAGATGAGAAACTTGAAAGCTGAAAATATTCGCCTTCAAGAAGAGTGTAAAGCTAGAGAAATTAGAGAACATAAACTTAGGAAGACAATAGCATCATTTACACATTCATCCAAAATGATGGATAAAATGGTAAATATGCAAACACCGTACCCTCAGGAGATAAAGCCGGACTGGGCTATGATCCTACATGTTCTAAAATTTCTGAAAACTTGACTAATTCTACTACTTCTTTAATTAATAAAGCTCAAGTAGTAAAATTTGTCAAAAGTCAAGATAGCACTATGAGACAAGGAATTGGCTATCAAACTTTTACACTCTATCTTTAGGCGTTATAGCAAAGAATTATAAGTTTTAGTTTTGACACGTATTTTAGGATGTAGAGTGCTTCGAGGGCGAAACATTCTTTAAGGAGGGTAGATTGTGATACCCGGTATTTTCCTTTCTTCTGTCCGACTTAAGAATTCTTTTCCATCTGTACTCTTTTAAATCCTTTGGGTCCTAAATTCATTTGATTCCTTATAACCTCACTATTATTATTTTTGATCCTTGTATTATTATTATTATTATTATTATTATTATTATTATTATTATTATTATGTTTTCAACGTACATAATATATAAATATTGTTGGTACATATATATAGATATGTTATATGGATAGCTATTGAAATTTCAAGTAGAATATTTAGAGTAAATTAGGTATGTATATAATTTGTGTACGTAGGTTATAAGGATATATTTATTTAATATATATTAATAGTTGGGCATATATATATGTACAGGTAGACTATGATATATAAATATATAAACTCTATATATTCATTCCATAGATAAATCATATATATAAAGTACTGTATGGAAATAGGGATATATATAGTCTAACGTGTGGATGCATATATGTATTATATTCATATATAACTTTATATATGAAAGTAGTATATATATTTTATGAGAGTAGCATGTCTATATAATATATATGTAATATCTTTTCCTTTATTATTTCTGAATCAAAATTATTATGATTGGCAGTTACCTAAGTTTTAATTCTAAATAAGTTATTCTTTATTTTATATAAGTCATGTATTTATGAGGATGAAATAATTTTACTTTTTCCTTCTTCTTCCCTTAGCCGAGACCATCATCTTTAAAAAAAAAAAATCTTCTTTCTTCTTGATACACATTGCCGTTCAATAAAAAAATATATATATAAAACTTCCATCTCCTTATTCAAACATTCCTCAAAAGGTTGAAGTAATCCTACAAGTCTAGTAAGTTATCTATTTTAATTGTTTTCATTTTGGGTAGTTTAGTTGTAGGATTTTGGTTGAGAATTTATGTTTATGTGTATGTTGTTTCTCTTGTATTTTTATTTGGTTGGATGATGGTGATGGGTGATAGAAGGGGAGCGCGTGAGCAACTGAAGGTTTAGAGGAATTTCGAAGAAATAAGCATTTACGGTAAGTTTTTTATGTCCACTAAAGATGATTTTTACCTCGTATTTGAAATTGTGAAAAAAATATGATTTGGATGGATTCTCTTTGAAAGTTGTGATAGAAATGTATTTTATTGGTGAATGATGTGATGTATATGATTCATTGTGTACATTATTTATATATCTATACGTATAGTTAAATTTTATGTATTGGTTATATATCTATACGTATAGTTAAATTATATGTATTGATTTTCAAAACTATCTTTATGTATACTAGTAGTATGCTGTATGCATGACCAAATGATATTTATCTTAAAAAAATAATATTAAATGTAGATATTATCTATTTAGTATGTGCCGTATATATATATACGTATAATTTTTTTTAATAGAATTGTATATAATATATAGACGTACGTAATTATATATACATGTACCTACCTATTTAAATATGAATGTGAACCTATCTAATTGTCTTTTATATATATATATATATATATATATATATATATATATATATATATATATATATATATATGCATATATATACAATATATCTAGATATATATATATATATATTAGTTTTTAGTTTTTGATTTTCTAGGATGATACTGGCAACGTATATATTACTAGATTCGTGACTTGTTAATTTATAAGTGAGTGTATATAGCGTGCATTTTTTTTAGTATTATTAATTATGTACTATCAAATGTCAAAGGTGTATTTCACAATGGTTGATTGGTAAATTTAATTGAGATATGAATTATCAATATTTTTCTAATTTGCGAATTTGGAAATAAGTGTATTTAAATATTTGATTTTGGACAATTGAGTTTTGATCCGAAGGGTTAAAATGTTTTGGTGGTTAAATATATATACATTAAAAGAAAATTTTATGAAGAAAGTCTTATGGAAGCTATGAATTGTTCCCTTCGTGGGATATGGATTGTTCCCTTCGTGGGATATGGAGTGTTCCCTTCGTGGGATATGGATTGTTCCCTTCGTGGGATATGGATTGTTCCCTTCGCGGGATATGGATTGTTCCCTTCGTGGGATATGGATTGTTCCCTTCGCGGGATATGGATTATTCCCTTTACGGGATATTGATTATTCCCTTTATGAGATATTGTTCTTCCATAAGTGTATTTAATTAATAAATTAATTTATTAATTTATAAGTGGATTATATTTTATTATAAGAATATATATGTGGTTTTCGAAATGGTCGAAAGATTAAATGTTAGTGGTTAATGTTTTAAAAAATTAATTGAGTAAGTCTTTATTCTTGGGTGTTTGCTTTACGGGGTGGAGTAGTTTCTTACTTAGCAATTTGCTAATTTTGTGTTTTGTGTTGTTTTGAATTCTGTGATAACAGGAAGTAATAGAAGCTTGAAGAGCGTGCCAATAGACCGTATTAGGTGGATATTATGTAATAAGGTTTTGGAGTTAGACCATTTTGGGAGTTCATCATTTTATTTGAGTTGTGGTGGTTTAGCCTTACATCTTGCTATAGTTAGTTTAGGTGTGGCGGTAACACCCTTTGGTTCATGAGTACATTAAACAGTTTATTTTCATATGTTGGAATGTGACTAGTTTCTAAATAAAGGTGTTGCCTATTTCGGCTTTCTAATTTTGGAAGGTTTCCATATTTAAAAGTGCTATAAATAGTAACTTTTGAGAACATAAAAATTGGGGTGTTACAAGTTGGTATCAGAGCCTAGGTTATGATTGGGCCTAGAATATGAATTATAGACCTAAGGTTGTGATTAGAACCTAAGTTTGAAACTGCGCAGTGAGATTGTGAGATTTATTTCTTTAAAGTATTTATTTGATGTTTTGTATATGGATAGCTATGTATTGTTTGGGGAGTTACAAGTTGGCACCCCGAGGCTGTGCATCTTTCAGGTATGTCATTTCATGTTTTGCAATGGTGGAGTATGTGAATATGTGCATAAGTGCTTCCCTTGTAATTTGTTGTATGTAAATGTAAGGTAGGATTACCCTGAAGATATTAGTACTTTCTCTGTAGAGAATTGCAATGCCTCCTAGAAGGAATGTTGAGAATCAGGGTGGCCAGGCAGGCAATGTTCCCACCAATGCCGAATTAGCCCAGACTGTGCAGCAGCTAGCCCAGTTAACACATGCTTTGCTCCAAAACAACCAGGGAAATGGAAATGATATGGCTAAAATTGTGGCGGAACGAAACCCTCCTACCTTCTTGGGGCAAGAAGACCCTCTTGTGTTAGAAGATTGGGTGCGGGCATTCGAGTAGACATAGCAGTTTATTATCTGCAGCAGCGGGCAGATCTATGGTGGGCTGCTGTTGGTCCAGCACTACGACAACGACCTGATTTTGGTTGGGAAGCATTAAAAGACGCTATCAGAGAGAAGTTTTACCCTGAGCACATTAGGGTGGCAAAGTACGATGAGTTTCTGTACCTGCGACAGGGAAATAAAACAGTTCAGGAGTATTACTTAGAGTTTATCAATTTAGCCAGATTTGCCCCCACCTTAGTTCCCGATAAGCCTGGCAAGGCAAGCAAGTTCTTACGGGGACTCAACTTCGAGACTCAAAAGGGGTTGAGCATGTTCAATTGTCAGACATTGGAGGATGCATATAATAGGGCAGCCCGCCATTATCGAGTCCAGCAGATCCAGAGGGAGATCAATGGGAATAACAAAAGAAGAAATGAGGAGAATCATCAACAGGGGGAGAAGAAGCCCAAGTTTTCCCACTCAGGACAGAATAGGAATTTCCAAGGGAGAAATGGACACAGAAATGGTCGTGGATACCCAGTGCAGGGATCGGCACAGAAGAATCAGAGGACATACAGGCATTTCCACTACAAGAAATGCGGGAAGGACCACCAAGGAGCGGATTGTCAAGGGAACCTGGTGAAGTGCTACACTTGCAATGCGATGGGGCATCGTTCCTTTGAGTGTTATATGAATAGGGAAGGAAACCCACATAATCAGAATAGGAACGAAGGCAACAACGGTAACAAGTCAAACTTAAGGAGCAATGGCAACAATCAGAACAACAACAATAGGAACAATGGAAATAACCAGACTCAGAATAATAGCAACAGGATTAACAGTCAAGGACGCATCTACGTGATGAACAGGGTTCAGGCGGAAGCTGGTGACGTGGTTACAGGTATTTTCTCTGCTAAATCTACACCTGTGTATGTCTTATTTGACTCGGGTGCTACGAATTCTTTTGTATCCACCACCTATGCTAGGAAAGTAGGTTGGGAACCAACCTCTGAAGTAAGAATAGCTGTAAAGACCCCAACGGGTAGTGTGGTAGCTTGTAGGTATCTGCATAAGGATGTACCTATAAAAATAAATAGCATAGACTTCCTAGCAAACTTGATAGAGTTCGAGTTGAAAGACATTGATGTAGTGTTGGGGATGGATTGGCTGGGCAAATATAAAGCCAAGATAATATGTGTTGAGCAGAAGGTGATACTACGGAGCCCTGAAGGTAAGTATGTGGCGTACAAAGGAGCTACTAATCGACCAGGGATAAAACTTGTTTCAGCTATGGAAATCGTGAAGCATGTGGTGAATGGCCAAGAAGCCTACCTGTGCATGGTGAAAGATCTTAATGCCCTGGAAGACGCAATTGAACAAATACCAGTGGTGAAGGAGTTCCCTGATGTCTTTCCAGAGGATATACCAGGCATGCCGCCCGAAAGAGAAGTAGAGTTCACCATTGATTTGATGCCAGGGACAACACCTATCTCTAAGACACCTTATAGGATGGCACCAAAAGTGATGCAAGAACTAAAGGAGCAACTCCAAGATCTAGTAGACAAAGGTTACATCAGACCTAGTGTATCTCCGTGGGGCGCTCCAGTGTTGTTCGTGAAGAAGAAAGATGGTGGTCTTAGACTCTGTATTGACTATCGAGAATTGAACCAAGTAACAGTCAAGAATAGATATCCTTTACCTCGGATCGATGATCTCTTTGATCAATTGAAGGGGGCTGGAACGTTTTCCAAGATTGATCTAAGGTCTGGCTATCATCAATTGAAGGTAGCAGAAAAAGACATAGCCAAGACAGCCTTCCGAACACGATATGGACATTACGAATTCACAGTTATGCCTTTCGGACTAACTAATGCACCAGCTGTCTTTATGGACCTAATGAATCGTGTTTTTCGACCATATCTGGATGATTTTGTAGTTGTCTTCATCGACGACATCTTGATTTATTCAAAGACCCTAGGGGAACACGAAGATCATCTGAGAACTGTGTTGCAAATTCTACGGGAAAACAAGTTCTACGCAAAGTTATCAAAATGTGAGTTCTGGCAAGATAAGATAGCATTCTTAGGGCACGTGATTACTAAAGAAGGAGTAACAGTGGATCCCACTAAGATTGAAGCAGTAATGGATTGGCCAGCACCAACCACAGTGACTGAGGTCCGAAGTTTCTTAGGACTAGCTGGCTACTACAGGAGGTTTGTGCGAGATTTCTCCAAGATTGCTAAACCAATGACAAACCTCATGAAGAAAACTACCAAGTTTGTGTGGGATGGGAATTGCGAAGAAGCTTTTCAAGAGCTGAAGAGGAGATTGACTTCTGCAGAAGAAGCTTTTCAAGAGCTGAAGAGGAGATTGACTTCTGCACCAGTATTGACTTTGCCATCAGGAACAGAAGGATTCGAGATCTATAGTGATGCATCTAAGAAGGGATTGGGTTGTGTACTAATGCAAAACGGAAAAGTGGTAGCTTATGCATCAAGACAGCTTAGGACTCATGAAGTCAATTACGCTACCCATGATATGGAACTAGCTGCAGTAGTTTTCGCTTTGAAGATTTGGCGCCATTACTTGTATGGTGTACAGTGCAAGATATTCACCGACCATAAGAGTTTGAAATATATCTTCACTCAGAGGGAGTTGAACATGCGGCAGAGGAGGTGGCTCGAGCTGATAAAAGACTATGATTTGATCATACAATACCATGAAGGGAAAGCCAATGTAGTGGCAGATGCATTGAGCAGGAAATCAGAACATTCACTTAATGCAACATGGGTACTTCCAATGGAATTATGTGAGGATTTTCGGAAGCTCAACCTTGAGGTCAAAACTGAAGGAGAGGTGAAGTCGGAGATTGAGCTGTACAAATTGATGATTACACCATCAATTTATGAGGAAATCAAACAAATGCAACCCGACGATGGTAAGTTGGAAAAGATAAGGGCTGGAATGATCAATAACAAAAATGGACCTTTTGAATTGCATAAGGATGGAAGCATTCGATTTGCGGGACGGTGGTGTATTCCTGAAGCATGTGAAGAAGTTAAGAGACGAATTATGGATGAGGGTCATAACACCCCTTATTCAGTGCATCCTGGAGGTGACAAGTTGTACAAAGATCTCAAGAAACACTTTTGGTGGCCTCGAATGAAAAGAGAAGTTGCTGAATTTGTAGCTCGATGTTTGAATTGCCAAAAGGTAAAGGCTGAGAGAAGTAAACCAAAAGGGTTAGTTCAGTCACTGGAAGTCCCAAGGTGGAAGTGGGATTCCATCTCAATGGATTTTGTAGGTGGGTTACCACTGACGAAAGCAGGGAAAAACAAGGTATGGGTTATCGTGGATAGGCTTACAAAGACGACCAGATTTATAGCCATGAATGAGACTTGGTCTATGGAACAATTGGCAAAAGCATACATCAAGCAAGTTGTTAAGTATCATGGAGTACCGCAGGATATTATTTCCGATCGAGATTCAAGGTTCTTATCTCAATTTTGGAATGCATTACAGACTGCTTTAGGAACGAAATTGAAGATGAGTACTGCCTTTCATCCATCTACTGACGGACAGACAGAGAGGACTATCCAGACTTTGGAGGATATGTTGAGAGCTTGCATACTAGATTTCCAAGGATCGTGGGATGAGCATTTGGATCTCATTGAGTTCTCTTATAACAATAGTTATCACACCAGTATTAAGATGGCTCCTTACGAAGCATTGTATGGCCAGAAATGTAGAAGTCCAATGTGTTGGGGAGATATGCTGGATGTCGTGGTGTTAGGACCACAGTACCTAGAAGAAACCATCGAGAGGGTTAAATTAATCCAGGAAAGGATGAAGACCGCTCAAGACCGCCAGAAATCATACGCTGATCAAGGACGGAAACCAGCAGAATTTCAAGTTGGAGAAAAGGTTCTTCTGAGAATATCGCCAACTAAAGGAGTTATGCGATTTGGGAAAAAGGGTAAGCTTAGCCCGAGGTTTATTGGACCATATGAAGTTTTGGATAAAATTAGAAAAGTGGCGTATCGATTAGCCTTACCGGTGGAGTTGGATAAGGTAATGATTGTGATACTAATTTTCATTGTATGAGAATGGAAAGAAAAAAAAACTAAGTTTTGGTTTTGTAATTATAAGGTACATGATGTGTTTCACATCTCTCAGTTGAAGAAGTATGTCCACGACGCATCGCATGTGATTAGGCCGGAGGCAAAGGAGAAATTTATTTTGAGGATTTTTATCGCTTGATTTATCAAGGAGAATAATAAAGTATAATTACATTGCTAGGTTGTAGAAATGGATGAATCTCTCACATATGAGGAACAACCTGTAAAGATATTGGATTTTAAAACTAGGGATACACGGAGGAAATCAATAAAGTTGGTAAAAGTGTTGTGGTCTAATCACTTGACTGAAGGAGCTACGTGGGAAGTAGAGGAAGATATGCGGCAGCGTTATCCTGCCTTGTTTGTTTCAGGTACTGACTCAAGTTACGAGGAGGTAACTTTTCTTTAAGAATGGTAGATTTTAACACTCTATTTTTAGGCGTTATAGCAAAGAATTATAAGTTTTAGTTTTGACACGTATTTTAGGATGTAGAGTGCTTCGAGGGCGAAGCATTCTTTAAGGAGGGTAGATTGTGATACCCGGTATTTTCCTTTTTTCTGTCCGACTTAAGAATTCTTTTCCATCTGTACTCTTTTAAATCCTTTGGGTCCTAAATTCATTTGATTCCTTATAACCTCACTATTATTATTTTTGACCCTTGTATTATTATTATTATTATTATTATTATTATTATTATTATTATTATTATTATTATTATTATTATTATTATTATTATGTTTTCAACGTACATAATATATAAATATTGTTGGTACATATATATGGATATGTTATATGGATAGCTATTGAAATTTCAAGTAGAATATTTAGAGTAAATTAGGTATGTATATAATTTGTGTACGTAGGTTATAAGGATATATTTATTTAATATATATTAATAGTTGGGCATATATATATGTACAGGTAGATTATGATATATAAATATATAAACTCTATATATTCCTTCCATAGATAAATCATATATATAAAGTACTGTATGGAAATAGGGATATATATTGTCTAACGTGTGGATGCATATATGTATTATATTCATATATAACTTTATATATGAAAGTAGTATATATATTTTATGAGAGTAGCATGTCTATATAATATATATGTAATATCTTTTCCTTTATTATTTCTGAATCAAAATTATTATGATTGGTAGTTACCTAAGTTTTAATTCTAAATAAGTTATTCTTTATTTTATATAAGTCATGTATTTATGAGGATGAAATAATTTTGCCTTTTCCTTCTTCTTCCATTTATGAGGATGAAATAATTTTGCCTTTTCCTTCTTCTTCCCTTAGCCGAGACCATCATCTTTAAAAAAAAAATTCTTCTTCCCTTAGCCGAGACCATCATCTTTAAAAAAAAAATCTTCTTTCTTCTTGATACACATTGCCGTTCTAAAAAAAAAATCTTCTTTCTTCTTGATACACATTGCCGTTCGGTAAAAAAATATATATATAAAACTTCCATCCTCCTTATTCAAACATTCCTCAAAAGGTTGAAGTAATCCTACAAGTCTAGTAAGTTATCTATTTTAATTGTTTTCATTTTGGGTAGTTTAGTTGTAGGATTTTGGTTGAGAATGTATGTTTATGTGTATATTGTTTCTCTTGTATTTTTATTTGGTTGGATGATGGTGATGGGTGATAGAAGGGGAGCGCGTGAGCAACTGAAGGTTTAGAGGAATTTCGAAGAAATAAGCATTTACGGTAAGTTTTTTATGTCCACTAAAGATGATTTTTACCTCGTATTTGAAATTGTGAAAAAAATATGATTTAGATGGATTCTCTTTGAAAGTTGTGATAGAAATGTATTTTATTGGTGAATGATGTGATGTATATGATTCATTGTGTACATTATTTATATATCTATACGTATAGTTAAATTTTATGTATTGGTTATATATCTATACGTATAGTTAAATTATATGTATTGGTTTTCAAAACTATCTTTATGTATACTAGTAGTATGCTGTATGCATGACCAAATGATATTTATCTTTAAAAAAATAATATTAAATGTAGATATTATCTATTTAGTATGTGCCGTATATATATATATATATGTATAATTTTTTTAAATAGAATTATATATAATATATAGACGTACGTAATTATATATACATGTACCTACCTATTTAAATATGAATGTGAACCTATCTAATTGTCTTTTATATATATATATATATATATATATATATATATATGCATATATAAGCAAATTGCCGTAGGAATATATATAGTGTTATTTTTTTTAGATTTCTATTGTTCATAGATGATACTGACAACGTATATATATACTAGATTCGTGACTTGTTAATTTATAAGTGAGTGTATATATGCGTGCATTTTTTTTAATATATTTAATTATGTACTATCAAATGTCAAAGGTGTATTTTACAATGGTTGATTGGTAAATTTAATTGAGATATGAATTATCAATATTTTTCTAATTTGCGAATTTGGAAATAAGTGTATTTAAATATTTGATTTTGGACAATTGAGTTTTGAGCCGAAGGGTTAAAATGTTTTGGTGGTTAAATATATATACATTAAAAGAAAATTTTATGAAGAAAGTCTTATGGAAGATATGAATTGTTCCCTTCGTGGGATATGGATTGTTCCCTTTGTGGGATATGGATTGTTCCCTTCGTGGGATATGAATTGTTCCCTTCGTGGGATATAGAGTGCTCCCTTCGTGGGATATGGATTGTTCCCTTCGTGGGATATGGATTGTTCCCTTCGCGGGATATGGATTATTCCCTTTACGGGATATTGATTGTTCCCTTTGTGGGATATTGTTCTTCCATAAGCGTATTTAATTAATTAATTAATTAATTAATTTATAAGTGGATTATATTTTATTATAAGAATATATATGTGGTTTTCGAAATGGTCGAAAGATTAAATGTTAGTGGTTAATGTTTTAAAAAATTAATTGAGTAAATCTTTATTCTTGGGTGTTTGCTTTACGGGGTGGAGTAGTTTCTTACTTAGCAATTTGCTAATTTTGTGTTTTGTGTTGTTTTGAATTCTGTGATAACAGGAAGTAATAGAAGCTTGAAGAGCGCGCCAATAGACCGTATTTGGTGGATATTATGTAATAAGGTTTTGGAGTTAGACCATTTTGGGAGTTCATCATTTTATTTGAGTTGTGGTGGTTTAGCCTTACATCTTGCTATAGTTAGTTTAGGTGTGGCGGTAACACCCTTTGGTTCATGAGTACATTAAACAGTTTATTTTCATACGTTGGAATGTGACTAGTTTCTAAATAAAGGTGTTGCCTATTTCGTCTTTCTAATTTTGGAAGGTTTCCATATTTAAAAGTGCTATAAATAGTAACTTTTGAGAACATAAAAATTGGGCTGTTACACAAACTAATGCTAGAATAAACACTACAAGGCCGAAGCTTCAAAGCAATAATTTTTCGCCAATGCAGAAATTTAGAAAGCATGAGTTTGGTTCTCGTAAGAGATTTACCAATGAGTCAAGTGCGCAAAGACCTCATAGGAAATTATATGTATTGATTTTCAAAACTATCTTTATGTATACTAGTAGTATGCTGTATGCATGACCAAATGATATTTATCTTTAAAAAAATAATATTAAATGTAGATATTATCTATTTAGTATGTGCCGTATATATATATATATATATGTATAATTTAAATAGATTATATATAATATATAGACGTACGTAATTATATATACATGTACCTACCTATTTAAATATGAATGTGAACCTATCTAATTGTCTATTATATATATATATATATATATATATATATATATATATGCATATATAAGCAAATTGCCGTAGGAATATATATAGTGTTATTTTTTTTAGATTTCTATTGTTCATAGATGATACTGACAACGTATATATATACTAGATTCGTGACTTGTTAATTTATAAGTGAGTGTATATATGCGTGCATTTTTTTTAATATATTTAATTATGTACTATCAAATGTCAAAGGTGTATTTTACAATGGTTGATTGGTAAATTTAATTGAGATATGAATTATCAATATTTTTCTAATTTGCGAATTTGGAAATAAGTGTATTTAAATATTTGATTTTGGACAATTGAGTTTTGAGCCGAAGGGTTAAAATGTTTTGGTGGTTAAATATATATACATTAAAAGAAAATTTTATGAAGAAAGTCTTATGGAAGATATGAATTGTTCCCTTCGTGGGATATGGATTGTTCCCTTTGTGGGATATGGATTGTTCCCTTCGTGGGATATGAATTGTTCCCTTCGTGGGATATAGAGTGCTCCCTTCGTGGGATATGGATTGTTCCCTTCGTGGGATATGGATTGTTCCCTTCGCGGGATATGGATTATTCCCTTTACGGGATATTGATTGTTCCCTTTGTGGGATATTGTTCTTCCATAAGCGTATTTAATTAATTAATTAATTAATTAATTTATAAGTGGATTATATTTTATTATAAGAATATATATGTGGTTTTCGAAATGGTCGAAAGATTAAATGTTAGTGGTTAATGTTTTAAAAAATTAATTGAGTAAATCTTTATTCTTGGGTGTTTGCTTTACGGGGTGGAGTAGTTTCTTACTTAGCAATTTGCTAATTTTGTGTTTTGTGTTGTTTTGAATTCTGTGATAACAGGAAGTAATAGAAGCTTGAAGAGCGCGCCAATAGACCGTATTTGGTGGATATTATGTAATAAGGTTTTGGAGTTAGACCATTTTGGGAGTTCATCATTTTATTTGAGTTGTGGTGGTTTAGCCTTACATCTTGCTATAGTTAGTTTAGGTGTGGCGGTAACACCCTTTGGTTCATGAGTACATTAAACAGTTTATTTTCATACGTTGGAATGTGACTAGTTTCTAAATAAAGGTGTTGCCTATTTCGTCTTTCTAATTTTGGAAGGTTTCCATATTTAAAAGTGCTATAAATAGTAACTTTTGAGAACATAAAAATTGGGCTGTTACACAAACTAATGCTAGAATAAACACTACAAGGCCGAAGCTTCAAAGCAATAATTTTTCGCCAATGCAGAAATTTAGAAAGCATGAGTTTGGTTCTCGTAAGAGATTTACCAATGAGTCAAGTGCTGAGTTTGGTTCTCGTAAGAGATTTACCAATGAGTCAAGTGCGCAAAGACCTCATAGGAAACAATTTCCAATGATGAGGTTTGCGCAAAGACCTCATAGGAAACAATTTCCAATGATGAGGTTTGTTAGGGATTATCCTACTGAAGAGGACTGGCATGATGAAATCAAACCATGGACAAAAACCAAGTTCAACACATTTCATTTTATTAAACAAACGAATGTTGGACAAGTGCTAGCCCACAAAAAGAATGTCCAAATTCCTTACAATTATAATACTATCAATGGTTACAAATCACCTAATCTTGGATTAATGAGATCTAGGTGGGTTTGGATGCCTAAAATCACTAACAAGGAAGGACCCAAACAAATCTGGGTACCTAAAAGTACTTAATTTTGTTGCAGGATATTTGGTACTTTGATAGCGGATGTTCTCAACATATGACCGGTAATAAAGCTAGTCTAGTAGAGTTCAGAAATATCGAAGGACCAAAAGTCATATTTGGTGGAAATGATCATGGAATAACAAAGGGAACCGGAACTGTTATCAAGAATGGCTTAAGAATTGAAAATGTATCCTATGTGGAAGGACTAAAGTTCAATCTCCTTAGCACAAGCCAATTCTGCGACAAAGGATACCTTGTAGAGTTTTTCAAAGACAAATGCCGAGTTAAAGAAGAATCCACAAAGAAAACTGTGCTCACCGGAAGAAGAAAGAAAAATATGTATGTAGTTGATTGGAGCACAACGAAGGACTCGGTATGTTTAATGGCAAACAACTCTAACACTACGAGTTGGGAATGGCACAGGAAATTAAATCATTTAAACTTCAAGTCTATTAACAAGCTTGCAAAATGTAAGTTAGTTGAAGGTTTACCCAATATTGTATACAAGAAGGATCAAATATGTGATGCGTGTCAGAAAGGAAAGCAAATCAAGTCTTCTTTCAAATCTAAGACACAAGAATCTACATCAAGACCTCTTAGTCTACTACATATGGATCTCTTTGGTCCAGTAGACCCGGTAAGTATAAGTGGTAAGAAATATACTCTTGTTGTTGTTGATGATTTTTCCAGGTACACTTGGACGATATTTATCAATAAGAAGAACGAAGTGGAACAAAAATTGCCAGAGCTCTTGAAACAACTTCAAAACGAAAATGACACAAAAATCTCCAAAATCCGTACAGACAGAGGTACAGAATTCGTGAATGGCGTGATCCAGGCCTACTGTAGTTCACAGGGGATTTTGCATCAACTATCTGCCGCAAGGACGCCACAACAAAATGGTGTAGCTGAAAGAAGAAATAGAACACTTAAAGAAGCCGCACAAGTCATGATTTCAGCAGTCGAACTACCAAAACGTTTTTGGGCAGAGGCTATCAACACTACTTGTTATACTCAGAACAAAAGAATGATTCACAAAACACACAACAAGACACCATATGAATTATGGAAAGGGAGAAAGCCTAATCTTAGCTATTTTCATTCTTTTGGTTGCAAATGTTTTGTTCTTAATAATGGTAAATCGTATCTAAAAACATTTGATGAGCATGCAGATGAAGCATTATTTTTGGGATATTCGTCTACTAGCAGAGCATTCAGAATATTGAACAAAAGGACAGTGGTAGTAGAAGAATCAATTCATGTTGTATTTGATGAATCAACAAAAACCCAAGAACCAAATACTTCAAATATGGGTAAGAACGTCCATAATGATTTAAGTGTTACTAATGATTCTTCTGAAGATGATGTTTTATAGGGGTTAAATGATCTAGAATTAAATTCCCCTGAAATTGGAGGGCAGTACATAAATCACGTAGCAGGTGATGAAGTTGAGGCTGACTTAAGGGATGAGGTTGAGGCTGACCTTAGAAATGAGATTGGAACCAACTTTACAAACCAAAACCCATCTTCCTCAACTCCACCTGCAAATGACTTTACACTGTCATCCTCTCCTCAAAACAACCTTCAACCAGATTTGAGATGGCTCAAAGATCACCCTCAAGATCTTATTATTGGAAACTTGTACGATGGCGTGAAAACAAGATCCTCTACAAGAGATACTCTGTTTGCATGCTTTCTATCTCAAATGGAACCGAAAGAAATTGATGAAGCTTTAACTGATCCAAGCTGGATTGAGGCTATGCAAGAAGAATTGAACCAATTCAAAAGAAATGATGTTTGGGAGCTTGTTCCAAGACCAAAAAATCACAATGTTATTGGAACTAAATGGGTTTTTAGGAACAAAGCAAATGAAGACGTCATCATTGTTAGGAATAAAGCAAGGCTAGTCGCAAAGGGATATTCGCAAGAAGAATGAATAGATTTTGATGACACTTTTGCCCAGTTGCAAGACTTGAAGCGATTCGAATTTTCCTAGCCTACGCTGCATACAAGAATTTCACAGTTTATCAAATGGATGTGAAAAGTGCATTCCTTAGTGGCTTACTTGAAGAGGAAGTATATGTTGAACAACCACCCGGATTTGAGGTACAAGGTGAAGTTGACAAGGTCTATAAACTAAAGAAGGCATTATATGGGTTAAAACAAGCACCTAGAGCTTGGTATGATACCCTATCAATGTTCTTAATTAGTTGTGGTTTTACCAAAGGCCTTGTTGACAAAACCTTATTTAGAATTCAAGAAAATAATCATATTTTATAAGTACAAATCTATGTTGATGATATTATTTTTGGAAGTACTAATGCAAATTTATGTGAGAAATTTTCTAAGCTTATGCAAAACAGATTCGAAATGAGCATGATGAGTGAGCTAAATTACTTTCTTGGACTGCAAGTCAAACAATCGAAAGAAGGTATATTCATTAATCAAGCCAAATACACAAGAGATCTTATCAAGAAATTTGGCTTAGAAGGAAAAAGTTCAGTCAAAATTCCAATGAACACATCTCTCAAACTGGACAAGGATGAAGAAGGCAAAGATGTTGATCAAACGAAGTATCGAGGAATGATTGGATCTTTGCTATACCTCACTGCAAGTAGGCCCGACATATCTTATTCAGTAGGTGTATGTGCGAGATTCCAATCACAGTCCAAAGAGAGTATTTTCTTGCGACCAAGAAAATTATTCATTACCTCAAAAACACTATCAACGTTGGACTATGGTATCCAAAAGAAGGTAACTTTGAACTAACAGGATTTTCATATGCAGATTTTGCAGGTTGCAAAATTGATAGAAAAGTACCTCAGGGACGTGCCAGTTCTTAGGGGGAAGGTTAGTTTCTTGCTTTAGTAAGAAACAAAACTCCATTACTACAAGCACAGCCGAAGCAGAATATATCGCAGCAGGGAGTTGTCGTGCACAAATTTTATGGATGAAACAACAGTTAAAGGATTATGGAATTAATTGCGATGATGTTAGTATTTTTTGTGACAATACTAGTGCAATCGCGATTACCCAAAATCCTGTACTTCATTCACGAACCAAGCACATTGACGTGAGACACCATTTCATCCAGGATCACATCGGAAAGAAAGATCTAAAGATCGAGTACATACCCACAGAAAATCAAATTGCGGACATCCTTACAAAGCCTTTATGCGAATTAAGATTCATTACTCTAAGGCATGAAATGGGCATGATTGAATTGAGCTAAGTATCTAAATCTTAATCTCTAATTATAGCTCAAGTATATGATTTTATTTGTATGTGACGCTGCATAAATTTATATGTTATATAAGTGTGTTTGGTGATTAATTCTTGTAGCATTTCGTGATTGAATATTTTTGTGCATGCTCCGTAATCCATACGTTTGTTTGTTTAATGTTTGATTTCTTGTACCAAATCATTTTCTTTTCCAACTGTCTTGAGTAGTGTTTGCTCAATATATTCTAGCTTATGAAATATGCTACTGCTAAGTACATAGGTTATGAAGTTTGCCAAAAATCCTTTACAAAATTTTTTTTTATCACTGTGTGTTCACTACGTGCACAATTGTGAAACTTGCTTAGTGCTTATTTTCTAGTTGTTAATTATATTTCGTGTAAACTTGTATTTATTTGTCACTAATATTTTTGGGAGGAGGAACATCCTCATCTAGCCAAGCAAGTACTTCTTGTATTTCTTCTGGTGCCAATTCAGGAATATCAGGAAATATAGGAGCTTGTGATGAACTCCCAGGAGTAGTGGAAAGAAAAGCTTCCGGTGCTAACTCAGGAATATCAGGAATTATAGGAGCTTGTGATGAACTTCCAGGAGTAGTAGAAGGAAAAGCTGTTGGATCTATATACCTTCTCTTTCTGGAACTATTCCTGTCACATTTGTCTCTAAGTCTCACTGTTGCTTCAGTCAAGTCTAAATTTGGATTTTGAAGTATCGCATCCCTCTCATCCTCTAGCCCCTTAATTGTCCTTTGCAGTTCAGTCTGATCCTTGATTTCACCAAATTCCTATATCACACATTGTTAAACACCCTTCGAAAATGTTAAGTTGAAAGAGATATAGGAATATCGAAATTACCTGAACGTTTGCCAATAATCTGTCCAGACTCACAAGTTTTCGATAAGGCCAGTAGGAAATCCCCACTTCCCTACACTTTTTCTTAAAAACTTCGCGCCCAACCTGCAATTCCTCTGCAGCTTGTTCAGAAGGTAGATAAAAATATTCAGAAAATTTTTCAAAAGTTAGTGTGGTAGTATCACAAAATGTTCTTCTAGTTCTCTTTCTCCCGCGAAATAGTCTTGCGTTCATAGTTGCTACATCTAGCGCTGTAGTGGTATTATCTTCCTCCACTACTACAGTAGTACCTTGATCAACAGCCACAACATTTGTACCCGTAACACCTGGTGAAGCAATTATCTCATTCGACTCTGGTGGAGGATTCTCAAAATTTTTGACAACAGTAAGATCTATACTTTGTGCACTATCTCTTAACGGTGATACGATAATGTCATCCCAAAAGGAAGAGTTATCCGAAGATGAGGGATATGTCGTATCTGCCATTTCTTTTATGTAAGCTATAAAATCAAGCAGATTGATGGAAAGACGAATGGTGATTTTATAGCAAAGAAGATCATGTGAAAATTGTTGAAACCAATTGAGTGTTTCAAGGAAGGTCATACTGTCGAAAGATATCAATTATTGCCCCTTACTGTTCTTGACGATTACGGTTTTCAATCATTTTTATCACAAGGGAATAGTGATCTATCGGGGCTATGCCTTGCTGTGAAATGGTTAGGTTGATCCTATTACTAGGGTCTCATACCCTATTTTGTGGAGTACTCAATTTTTGCTACACTTATGGCACAAACAAGCAAATGCACCATGGCGCAAATGATTCAAGAGCAAGGATTTCATTCCTATCCAGCGTTTCTTTGATGATGACAAAAAGGGGGAAAAGAATGACAGTCATTTGGTGCAAAGGAAGTCTCATGAAGGATCGCAAAGAGATAAATATTTGGTATATATGTTCTTTATTTATTCTGGGCATATAAATAGGGGGAAGGAGTTATTTAGTACAAGTTTTTTTTGGTATGAAGAATTGTTTTTTTTTTTATGTAGTTTGTATAAATGCTTGATTGAGAAATATTTCAAAATGAATTAAATTAGTCTCAATAATGCATGTAGGAATTTTATTGTCTAAAAACAATTCTTCTAGGTTAAAAAATCATTGTTAAACTCATCTATGGCTAGTCGAAATAAAATGAAAATTTTTGAAATTTATATTTTTCAAAGACTAAGCCAAATGACTGAGTAGGTTTTGGCATCATCAAAAAGGGGGAAATTGTTAGGAATATTTGTAATAAGATTTTGATGAGCCAAGAAATGTATTTTAGTTTGAAAAATTAGAAACCCAAAATTTTCAAAAGCTAATGTACCTAAAGAGTCAAAAGTCAACTTGGAAGAATTCTTGGAGAAGGAAGGAACTTGGTTTGAATCCTATGCAGCTTAAAAATATTTAGAGCACAAGAAATGACTAAATGTTGAAGCAGCAGAGATGGTAAGAAACTTATAAGGTTGGCAAGTAATCCATGGTTCGAACCATCTTAGCCACGAATTTTATGAAAACTAGAGACCTCCAGAATATTCGTACTTATAAACCATTTGCAGCAAAGTAACCAACAAATTTGAATGGCTCGCTTGGTTAATGTGGTAAGTGGACCAGTGTTGGAATCCCAGGGAAGGGAAGTCCTTTTTTTTTACTCCACAGTGATTAGTGGAATATAGATCAGCAGCAGTGGAATGTGAAATATTTCATCAGTGGAAAAATGAAGGAATATGTCAACAAACACTACACTACAAAATACTACACTACACATTCTTGCTACAAACACTACACTACAAAATACTACACTACACATTCCTACTACAAACACTATACTACAAAATGGAATATGTGGAATATGTATGTTAATTGTGGAAAATGTCTGACTAAAGCCTCTCCAACGGAATTATTCTTATCAACTTCCTACTACTGTATTCCTACTACTGCTAAGTTATTAAAGAAGGTCAGAAAGGAAAAGAAGAACTATTGTATTCCTACTACTGCTAAGTTATTAAAGAAGGTCAGAAAGGAAAAGAAGAATGAGCAATTTCAGGAAGGAAATAAGGAGCAATTTTAGGAGAAAAGGAAAAGAAGAGGAATATCAGGAGTCAAGAGGCTGACCAGAATATCAGGAAGCAAAGACAACGGATCTGTATATTTTGAAGAGAGGAGAGACTGATGACCAGAATATCAGGAGGCATCACGCAAGAATATCTGAAGATGCAAAGAAAAGAGGAAAAAGTCTGAAGAAATACAACAACGGAGTTTCAACTCACCATACCACCTAAACCACATGGAGACTACAATCAACACATTGGATTGACAATAAAGAATTAATTCTCTCCAACGGATTAATTCTTTCTTTATCTATAAATACAGAACACTTGAGCAAGAAGAAGATGGGGAGATATACAAGTGATAGGCAAGAATAGCAGTGTGATACATCTGAGAATAGCAAAGCAAGAAAAATCTGAAAAAACCAAAAATCCATATTTTTAGTTCCTGAGAGTTGGAGAAAAATATTTTCTTTTACTACCTTGTATCCAAATTTCTACTGAGTGTATATAGAGGCCTAAGTAACAAGAGGAGCTTGTGAAAACCCTGGGGAGTGTAGCTTTGTGCGAGACACTCGTTGGTGTAGGAGTATAGCTTTGTGCAAGATACTCAAATCTCTACTGAGTGTAGATAGAAGTGCTGGGTTGGCACTTGGTGTTCACTATTGTATCTGGGTGATTGAAGATAGTGAAAGGAGTAGAGTGGACGTAGGCTGGGTTTGGCCGAACCACTTAAAAATATCTCTCTCATTTACTTACTGCCTATATATATTTTGCTCTATACACATAATATCTGATTGCACGTACACACACTGATTTGCAAGATTCATATTTGTTAAATCCATTTAATATTCCTAATCTCTACAACTTGCTTATTTGGTTTTGCTAATTTCCTGCATTCATAATATTTTCAAGACCCAGGCTCTATTCATCACTATTCACTCTTATCTGGGTTTACAAATTTATGTTATCTCCTACGTCCGCATGCAAGCCAAATTTATTGTATATCATATTTGAGCTATTCCAAGTATTTCTATCGTATTGCATGTGATATATTTCATCTCCATCACTGAGTTTTAATTATAGCACTTTACGTACGTTATTCCGCTGTGCATTTCAAGTTGAATTTATTCACTTGGAATTATTTTGGTTAAAGTGTTATTAGTTTTTAATTTGCTAGAAAAGTCTATTCACCCCCCCTCTAGACTTTTCACCACCCATTCGGGACCAACAATAGAATTGGGTTGAAAGGTTAAATCTTATCTCCTTGTATTTAGTGCCATGAACTGTTTCGCATGTGAGGAGCGGTTTTATCTTATGGCAGCCTTGAAGTTACAACGGCATTGAATGGTCATTCATATAGCATCTCGTGACTCAACAGTGCTTAAGTTTTTGGGCTATAAATAGAGGTGTTTCTTCATCAATTCTGGTCATCAACTTCTTCATGGAAAAGAAGAAAAGAAAAAATGATGTACCATTCTGGTATAGAGGAAAGAAATCGGCAGTTAAGTCCAAAGATTTTCAAGGAGAAAACTATCCAGAATTAACGAAGGGTGAACAGATTGCGGAGCTTCCTGATAAGCCAAGCAAGTATCCTATTCCCATCCAAGGTGAAAGGATCCCCAAATGCGTGGAGATCCACAATGGTGGGATACTGGAATTAGGAGAAGAGTCTCGTATAAGTGGGACTCCTACAGCTGCACATTCCGGAAAAGGATCTCCCTCAACCAAATGGAGAACCAAGGGAAAGGGAGAAGGAGCCTGTGAGGAGTGCAGCAGCGGAGAGGTAGAGAAGAACAAGAAGAATTAGCCACCTCTAGTTCTGTAACTAGAATAAATAGGATTTTAGATGGCTAGTTCCAGTTCTGACGTTTGAGACCTGGAGGGATCTCTGTTGCCTAAAAGGAACCTCTAGGAATCAAATAGTATAATGATTCATATGTAATGTATTTGGAAATCACTAAATGAACTTAAGGAAATGTTCCAAGTGATATCTTTTGGATGAATCAATCTTGCTTTTCTTGCAATCTGTGTTCGAAAGGTAGGTCGAGAGATACATACTTAGTTTGTTCAAATACGTTAAGTCCCGAAGAAGGGAAGTTCGAGAGATCACTTCGAAAGATAACAAACTATCTCTCTATGCATCTCAAAAATGGAGGAATAAGGAGGGTTAGGGATCAATCACTCAGGGGGAAGATCCTTAACCACTTGAACATGTTGCTATGTGTTTAACCAGATCAAGACGGGGGAATAAGGAGGTTTAAGGATCAATCACTCAGGGGGAAGATCCTTAAACTAGTACAGTCGAGTGGTCACCTTCGAGAGGTGAACCTAATACGTTCAACGGATATATGCGGAACGGCTAATTTGTGATTAAATAGTAGCCACGTGGTCTTCGGTTACTGACGGTTTTCCAAGTTTTAAGGGCACTATCTTGATTAGTGGGAGCACGCTCATAACGTTATCTTATTTTATAACCCCACTTTTGAAACCTAAACCGTCCCATACCTTCCCAAAATACCCTTACCATATCTTATACACATAACCGTTATAAAAGGGCATTTCTGACCTTTCATTCTTTTTAAATCAACCGGGATCCTAATTTGGGTCAAACTCTCAACCCTACCCATACATCCTACCCGAATCCACAAGATATAAAAGCCAAACCCATCCTCCTTACCTGGTTTCAAGCTCAAACCGAATACCCAAAATCCCCAAATTCCAAACACTGTACTCATTCCCTCCAAAACATCAAGCTTTCAACAATGGCGTCCGAATCATCATCATCAACCTCATCTTCCGAAACTTACCACAGGGAGTTGAACCACATACGGACTCTTATCAAGCAAGTCAAGGCGGGAAGTATCCTTGACAGAGATGGCTTCGTCAATCACTCGACGAACCCAAAGCAGACAAAGAAGGTCTTCAAGAAGTTCGAGAAGGCCGGGCTCATGAAGTACATGACGCATGATTATCGAACCATCCACGACCTCGACTTCACCGAATGGTTCGCAAATGCCAAGGTCGCAAAGGGCAAGATTGAGAGCCGGTTCAATGAGATTGACATCACGACCTCGGTGGGTGACCTACGGGCTGCATTCGACTTTTCCACATCAGAAGAGGCAATCAAAAACCTCTCGGATTACAGTTTGGACAAGCAAGCTTTCTGGGAAAAAATCCGATTGGAGAATGCGCCATCCAGCGCATCCTCTGCCCTCCGCAAGTACCATTTGAATGAGAGGTTTGCAATTGCAGCTGACCTCATTATGAAGTTCATCCTCAGCAAGGTGTCCAGAACCGATGAGATCAATCTGGACATCCTCAAAATCCTCCATGCCATCTGGAACAACGTTCAAATGGACTGGGCAAACATCATCTTCAACTTCCTAAAGCAGCAAGTGCAAGGCTCAGTTTCAAATGTCAACCAGTCGATCAGTAAAAAGGTTGGTTTCGGTTTCGTTGTTCAATATCTGTTAAGTTTAAAGGGTTTACAATTGAGGGAAGGGAGGGAGATTCATCGAAATACCTATATGGTTAAGACGAAATCTCAAGCTCCAAAGTCTAAGGGTGTAAAGATTGCACCATCTCCCTCAAAGCCTAAGGGAAGGGGCAAGAAGAAAGCCCAATCTGTCGAGGAGGATTCTGATAATGCACCATTGGGTGTATTGATTAAGAGGGTTGTTCTAACAAGGAAGGCTAAGAAATCCAAGTCTGATGATGTCACTAAGCCTCGAGAGGTGACACCCTCTGTCATTCCAGTACCATTCGAGGACAGGGCACAGGCCCAGGGGGAACCTCAGGCTACAATGGCTGCTGAGTTTGAGAGAGTGCCCCCTACTAGGTCCATCTCATGTGAGATTTTTGTTGAACTGAATGTGGTTGATTGTGCTGGTGTTGCTGATGAATCTGCGGATATGTCTCGAGAGGAACCTCGAGAGTTTGACGGCACTGGGATCAGTGATCCAGTGCAGGGTAATGTTGAGGAACCACGAGAGGTGGTTCGAGAGATAACAGTTTCAGTAGAGGACATTCGAGACGTAGCTCATAGTCCAGAACCTACTGGGAACGACTTTTCAGAGGTTGCTGCTGATAGCCAGGGCACTGTGGTCGGGGACCTAGTGCAAAGTGCTCAAAATGTGGAATTGACAACGAATAAATCCGCTCAAGTTGAAAGTTCTATAGCACGAGTGATAGCGGATGTTGAGCCAGGTGACGATCTCTCAAATTAGGACCGAGAGATCAGTGAGCAGACTGTGCAAGTTGCGCGTGTTATGGAAGATCAATTTGCGGGGCAGATTGATGTGGAAGTAGAAGTAGCTACTCTGTTGGACTCCCGTGCTGAAACAGAGACTATTTTGGATGACTTCTCCAGAGTGCTTCGATGGATCAACTGGAGAACAGGTCCTTTTTACCAACTGGTAGCTCAGGCAGCAGAAATGGAGGCTGAGGAAATCTTTGCTTTGAATTGGTTAAATATCACTGAGATCCCAGCCACTAAATTACAAGAGCTAGCCCATGAAATGCATGTGACCAAGAGGAATCTTGGACGATCTGACAAAGGCAAGGGCATAGCTGTTGATGATCCAGAAGACGAGTCTGAAATGGACCCTGAGCTTGAAGCAAAATTCCAAGAAGATGTCAGGCTCGCCACTGCTTTATCCTTGGGACATCAAGTAGAAGATACAAGAGGTCTAAGAGAGACCTTAGGAGTTGCGAGGGATGATCCTGAAAATCCAATTGCAACAGCAGCAATTCCACTGTCCCAAGTGAATGACTCTGCTCTGGACACATAGGTAGCAGCTTCGAGAGGTGAATTCGAGACCTCTGAAGCACAAGAGGCAGATCCCAATTCCATCCTCCTTCTGCCAGCTCCTGAGTCCACACCTTCTGTTGACACCGACGAGGCTCAAACAGTTCGAGAGGGTGAAATTCCGTTGCTCACTCTGCCAGGCTTTTTGATGTACATGGAGCAGGCATCTCCTTTCCTGCTACCAGATGACACGGCGTCCACCTTTGCGGCCAGAATATTTGATAGGCAAAGGTGGAGTGCACCAGCTGCTCCCGAAACCATAGTGATTCCTGACTCTCCTGAGCAGACTGAGGTGCAGCCGGTTGAGCAACAAGAGCAGACAGTCACAAGTCCTGCTGGATCGAGAGGTAATGAGGAAGAAGATGTGCCTATCAATGGTGGAAACCGGGAAGCACCTGTCGATGCAAAAACTCTTCCTTCTGATCCAATCCCTCCGGTAGATGATCAAGTTCCCAACTCTGGTTCGAGAGGTAACACTGAGGAGGTTCTTCAATTGGATGAAAACAGGGAAGCATCCAACACAGAAGTCCCTTCCTTAGCTGACCCAATCCCACCAGAAGCTAAAGCTGAGATTCCAGGTTCGAGAGGTGATGAGCGAGAAGTGATCCATCCCTCAGGTGGAAACCGGGAAGCGCCTGACATGGAGCTACCTTCAAGCTCTGACCCCAGTGCTCATGCTAATCCTCAGACACACTTTCGAGAGGTGGACTCACAGTTGCAAACAATGGGTGGAAGTCTGGAAACACCCAAGTCCCCTCCTAGTAAAGGTACTTCTCAACCTTCTTCTCCTCCTTCTGATTATGATCGACAGGCCAAAGAAGCTTTCATTGGCGAGGTGCGTCAATTCATGACCGATCACTCTCAGAAGATGGCCCGAATTGAACATAAGATCACACTTGTTCACAACGCATCACTGACCGCTGCTGGATCAAGTGAGTCTCAAACCAGCCGCGAGGAACTTCTCGAACAAGTAGTCTGGGCTGAAGATGCAACTAGACGAGCCACAAATGAAGCTGCAGAAGCTCAAGCGGAGGCTGCAGAAGTAAGAGCAGCAATTGCGGTATTGAGAGATAAACTGCAAGCATTCCGCAACTCCAGCGAACTTTGACAGGATATGATCAAAGCCTTACTCGATGACCTGTCGAACCAAGTACCTGCTCAGCTTCAAACGCTCTTTGAAGGTATGTCCACTCTCCTTTCCCGTATGGATGATGCCAACAAGGGGGAAAATCAGGGGAATCAAGGATCAAGAGGGACATCAACCAGCAAGAAAAGGGCAGCTAGTGAACCCTTAACCACTGGACCTCCTCCGAAAGTTCCAAGAACAACCAGCAAGGCAATGGAGGAAGCCAAAAGGCAGGAGGATCTAAGGGTTCAGCGCACAAAAGAGCTTGAGAAGAGGAGAGAAGAAGACAGAGAAAGGAGAAGAAAGAGGCAAGAACGACTAACCGCCAAGGAGAAGAAAGACGAGCAGTTTATGAGAGACTACAGAATGGGAATCAAGGAAGATACAACAGAATATCTTAATGAAATCATCGTAAGTCTTCTCAATAAAACTGACATATCTTCTCATAGTGGCCTCACTGCTAGTGAATGCATCGAATGGTGGAGAGATGGGGTAATCGAAGGGAGATTCATAGGCGAAGCCTTCATCAACTATCTACATCTTGATGTCTCGGACGACTACATTAAGATGATAGATGATAAAAACCCCATCAAGAGACGAGAAGCTATCAATAAGAAAAGGAGAGAAGACAAGCAGTAAGCTCTCATTGTCAATTATGCATTCTCGAAATATCTTTACGTTGTTCTTTGTTTTCTTTAACTTTTCTGCTACGTTCTTTCACTGTAAAACATTCCCTTGATATTAATATATATATATATATATCTTTTGCTGGGGGTGTTGCGTGAGTGTTTACTTTATGCCTTAGCAGATCAGTTTCTTTGTCAAACTTACCGTATGCGCTGAAAATAAAATCAAGTTTATCTTCATAAAAATCAGCCATATAAGTAAGTATAGTGTTGGCATCATCAAAAATGGGGAAATTGTTAGGAACATATTGTAATAGGTTTTGATGATACCAAGTGTAAACCTAATCCCCTAAGTCTCAATAGATAGGTAATAAATGTAAGTTCGACAAGTAAACTAAGAGCGAAAATACAACCGGGTAATTGAGTTCAACTCGGAAAATATTTAAGCTTAAGGTAAACTTGCTTGAACATCTTAGAAGTTTCGTGTTGTAAGCTTATATATAGATCAGTAGAAGGCACAAGACATCACTTGAGAAATAAGGGTCTGCGAGACATCAACTAAGTCTCGAGACATAAGCAGAGTTCGAGAGATGGAATTTCTCGAGACATCAATCTAGTTCGAGATATGGGATCGAGACATCAAGGAGTCAAGACATCAACATTGGTCTCGATGAACTGGTACTTCTCCAAAGGACTAAATGGCAATCAACACGCATGGATGAAGTAATCTAAGTTTGGAGAAGAAGAATATCATGGAGATAAAATATTAAGGAGGTGCCGAAAGAATATTATAGGAGCATAGAACAGCCGGAAGTGGATGCCACGTCAGAATTCCACAACAAACGGATAAAAAGTGCACCAATCCAAGGTCGGTCTTATTCCCTAAAACAAGGATCAATGGGAATATAAAAATAGTAACTTTTGCCAAAAGTAGTAAGTGGAGCATGGACTTAGGATAGTGGAATATGGGATATTCACTACAAGACAAAAGGCTCAAGTTACAAGACCACCACTCCATGCTAAAAATATGCAAGTCCCATGATCGGCATGGGAGACAGATTTCAAACGGAATAATCTTCCCTCCAACGGAATTATTCCTCAACTCTCATATATAAGGACGTGAAGACACAAGTTCAAAGGGGTTCGAGAATTCTAAGCTATCATAAGAGGTGTCTAAATTCAAACGTTCAAAGTGCAAGTGCTCAACCTGGAATATCATCCTTGATATTCACAAGTGCGAGAAAACACATCCTAGTGTTTGAGAGAGTTACAGAGCTTCAACTACTACACATCTAGAAGGTGACCAAAGCTGCTCTACAAGGATGATCATCCAACGAAAGCTTTTGGTCAGATTGGAGATTGTTACACTCAACCTGTGACAACCGGAACAACCTTGCTTTGGAGAAGGCAAGAAGAGGCGGAGTGACCTGGGAGCTGTCTTGTGAAGATCCTGAGGCTTGAGGCGGGCTTGGTGATCAAAGCTCAAGTGCTCGAGAGGTGGAGTAACAAGAAGCGGGGCGAAAAACCTGAGGCTTGTGGCGGGCTTCGTGATCAAAGCTCAAGCGCTCGATATTGTACTAAAAAGGGAAGTTTTAGTGCAATCCTTCTAGAGAGTTTCTAGAAGAAGAGTGGACGTAGGCGGGTTGGCCGAACCACTTAAAAATCTCTCTCGCTTTTACTTTCTGCTTTTATCACTCGCTAACTATCTCTCGAACTGCACTGCATATAACCACACCTCTCGAACTAACTCAAACTCGTGCAAATTAAAAGGGGATAACTTTTCCGCTGTGCATAAAACTTTGTCTTCATCTTGTGAGGTGTCGGACCTAAACATCCTAAGTCCAATACACACGAGAGGTTGAAAAGATTTGTAAAATCTTATACAAGTCTATTCACCCCCCCCCCCTCTAGACTTGTACCCCATCCCCTTGGGACCAACAGTGTTATGTTTCCAGGCCTCAAGTCCCTATAGTAGTAATCATATCCTCCGTGGTTGGTCGTACCATAGTAGGCATTGATGGCCGCAGGAGAAAAATTTACTGCTACATCCCTCACAATGCATTGATGTGTCTCCACTCCATCTTTGGCATTCGTGTAGAATTCACGAACTATGGAGTCAAAAGCATCACCCGATTGAGCCAAAAAGCTAGTCCCCCAATTCCAAGCATCGGGTGTCACAATCTCTATTCCCCTTTCCGGTTTGATTGGTCGCTTAGAAATACATGCTTGGTATCTATCTTGAGCCCCAGGGGTGTTGTAAGTTTCATATTGTGGCGCATGAGGTTGGTGAGGTTGTCGTGATGATTCACCCCTATTCCTCTTGGGATTTCTAGTTTTAGGTGCCATGTTGAGCAACTACACACGAAAACCATTACTTGCAAAAATTCAAAGAATTATGAATTGAAAAGCAAAATGCAAGCAAATAACTCAAAGACTTCAAAAATTCTCATTTAGGCATTTTGTCAAACACTTCATGTGCACCATTTAAAGCATGAGAGTTTGAATCAATTAGCATGACAATCCATCCCATTTTTGTTTAACAAGTGATATCACCACCAAAACACTACACCAATGACAAATGCAAGCTAAATTAACACTAATAAAGAAAGAAAAACTATGGGCATTTAACATGTGAAAACATAAGCAAATAAAGAGTGTAAATCTATTGTTTTCATTCAAAATTCAAGTATAGAGTATTATGAACATGTAAGAGCAACATATAAAGCAAAATCAATCAAAGAAACACTAACCCAAAGAAATTTAATCCAAGAAATTCGAAAATTAGGCCAAATTCGTGGGTTAGGTTTCATGCCCAAAAACTATGAAATTAAGAACAAAACTAAGAGAAATTGATGGAGAAAATGAATAAGGATACCTTGATGCTTTAGGAAGAGTTTGGAGTGAAAATGAGTGATTTTTGAGACCAAATGATGAAGAAATGGTGAAGAACGCGTGTGCATATGCTGCTGTTCGAAAAACTGGAGTATGAAAGAATTTGGGGAAAAAGGGTTTAAAAGCCTCGGTCAACTGCTGACTACGGGGTCTCGACGCGTCGAGACTCCTAGAAATTCGTAAATTTCATACGGTAAATTCTCGACATGTCGAGAGTGATTCTCGACACGTCAAGAATCATCAGAGTTTTTAGAAAATCCTACGGCAATTTTTCGACATGTCGAGTCTGGAGCTCGACACGTCGAAAATATCAGGATGTTTTTCACCATATTATCAACTGTAACACACCTAACTAACACCCAACACGAAAACAACACTCAATAAGCAAAAATTTCACTTCCAAAACCATATAAACGTAAGAACTTAAGCTCAACAATTTTTGAAAACATCATGTAATATCAAGATAAAACAAGTGGCACCCAAATTCATATTCAATTTCCATCATGCAAAATAAACTAAAGAAAATAAAAATGCAAGAGATTAAGAAACTTGGGTTGCCTCCCAAGAAGCGCTCGTTTTAAGTCATGAGCTCGACTCCTTAATTTTTATCAAGAGTAGATTGGAAGACCAAGGCTATGCACAACATTAGCCTCAATCTCGGTTTCGAAATGGTAATGCTTCAATCGTTGACCATTAACTGTGATTTCTTCATCTCTTCCTTGAATGACAACCGCTCCCGAGGGGTACACCTTAAGAACTTTGAAAGGTCCCGACCATCTAGACCTTAACTTTCCGAGAAATAATTTGAACCTTGGGTTGAACAAAAGAACATCTTCCCCCGGAGCAAATTCTCTCTTTAAAATGTGCTTGTCATGCCATCTCTTAGTTTTCTCCCTATAGATCTTGGCATTTTCATAGGCTTTAAGCCTAAATTCCTCGAGCTCATTGAGTTGAAGAAGTCTTTTGTCACCCGCTAGTTGTAAGTCCATATTGAGGTTCTTAATAGCCCAATGGGCTTTGTGCTCTAATTCCACCGGAGATGACACGATTTCCCGTACACAAGCATGAAGGGTGAAGTTCCAATGGGGTTTTTGTAGGCGGTTCTATAAGCCCAAAGTGCATCAAGTTTAGTAGACCAATCCTTTCTTGTCGGGTTGACAACCTTCTCAAGGATAGACTTGATTTCTCTATTTGAAAGCTCTACTTGGCCACTAGTTTGAGGATGGTAAGGAGTAGAGAGTCGGTGATGCACTCCATATTTCAAAAGCACTTTCTCTAAGGCTTTGTTGCAAAAATGTGTTCCATTATCCGTTATAAAAGCTCTTGGTACTCCAAACCTCGCAAAGATATTCTTTTTGATGAACTTTATGACCACTTTGGCATCATTGGTGGGACAAGCAATGGCCTCGACCCGTTTAGAAACATAATCTACCGCCACAAGAATGTATTCATATCCAAAAGATCTTGTAAATGGACCTATGAAATCCAAACCCCATACATCAAATAATTCCACTTCGAGTATACTTTGTTGAGGCATTTCATTCCTTCTTCCAACATTCCCTACTCTTTGACATCTATCACAACAAACCACATAAGAGTGTGCATCCTTGAACAAGCTAGGCCAATAAAATCCCGATTGAAGAACTTTAGCCGCGGTCCTAAAAGCTCCAAAATGTCCTCCATAGGGTGATGAATGACAATGGTTGAGGACACTTTCAATTTCATCTTCGGGTAAGCATCTCCTAATGACTCCATCGGCACACCTCTTGAAGAGAAATGGTTCCTCCCAAAAATAGTATTTTGCATCATGCTTGATCTTTTTCTTGAGATTACTTGAGGCATTCGGTGGGAACTTTTGACAAACCACATAATTCACAACATCGGAATACCATGGTTGTAAACGCGAAAAACTTGAATTGTATATATTCAAAATTCAAAGTATCGGTTACAATAAGTAGTATGTATCAAACGAAAAAGGGGTACAATCTCTGTATAGAAGTCCTCTGATTCTCTACTAGAAGTATGCTGATTGGAAGTATGCCTAGTTCAGAATATGTTGAACTGGAAGTATGCCGATTGGAACTGTTCTAAATTCGGAATATGCCGAATTAGAAGTATGCCGAGTTGGAAGTATGCCAACTAGAAGTATGTCGAGTTGGAAGTATGCCAACTGGAAGTATGCCGAGTTGGAAATATGCCAACTGTAGGTATGCTGAGTTGGAAGTATGCCAACTAGAAGTGTACCGAGTTCAGAGTATGCTGAACTAGAAGTGTACTGAGTTGGAAGTATGCCAACTGTAGGTATGCCAAGTTCGAAATATGCGAACTGGAAGGGTTCCTTGGTGCAAATAAATTGCAGGCGTGTTCCAGACAATATTCTGGTGAGATTTCGGCAGAGCTTCGCTATGCAGATCTTCAGAGCTCTCCTTCTTAAAAAATGAGACCACTATTTATAGTGGTGAGTTGGTAGGAAAAATCTAACCAACTCTATCTATTTGGATAATTCTTATATTTAATTTAATTATTTGAATTAAATATAAGGAATGTATCGGGACACTATCACGTCCAGGTTCATGATTTTATATTTTTGAACCAATTTATAATATCCACATCTTTCCAAAAATTATATAATCCACATATATTTTTGATGGGCCAAACCAAGTCAAAGCCCGTCAATTTGAGCGGCCCAATTGATCCAATTAGCCAGGCCAACTCAATTAATTATTCCACCAACTTGGGCCGAACAATCCAACATCCAATTATTTTTAACTAATTAATTAGACCAATTAATTATTTAATGGGTCATTTAATTAACCCAATTAAATAAATAACAGCCCAATTTAATTAATTAAAGCAATTAATTTAATAACAAATTATTAGTCGCGGCCCAATAACATTATTTGAATTTTCAGTGCTAACAATGGTAAGAAGGCTTTGATCGCCATAAGTTGTTCTCCCACAAAATTGTCATCAATTGGTAATTCCTCTTGGACAAACACTTCCTTGTAAGTCTCCAACCTTGACAAATGGTCGGCGACAAGATTTTCGGATCCTTTTTGTCTTTGATTTCAATATCAAATTCTTGGAGTAAAAGAGTCCATCTAATCAACCTCGGCTTGGCTTCTTTCTTGTTATTCAAATATTTGAGTGCCGAGTGGTCGGTGTGGATAATTACTTTGCTCCCTACAAGATAAGGTCGGGATTTTTCAATAGCAAAGATTATCGCAAGCATCTCTTTTTCGGTCGTAGAATAGTTGACTTGAGCTTCGTCTAAACTGTGACTAGCATAATAAATCGGATGTAAGCTCATTTCCTTCTTTTGACAAAGAACGGCCCCCACGACAAAGTCACTAGCATCACACATGATCTCAAATGGTAAGCTCCAATCTGGTGGTGACATAATGGGAGTCGTAGTCAAGGCCTTCTTCAACCTAGAAAAAGCTTCATGACAAGATTCATCAAAGACAAAGTTAGCATCTTTTGAAAGCAAATGAGTTAATGGTTTAGAGATCTTTGAAAAATCCTTAATGAATCTTCGGTAAAATCCCGCATGTCCAAGGAAACTTCTTATTCCGTTTACGATGGTAGGTGGTGGTAATTTCTTAATGATTTCCACCTTCGCCGGATCAACCTCAATGCCTTCTTGTGAAATTTTGTGACCAAGAACTATCCCCTTAGTTACCATAAAATGGCATTTTTCCCAATTTAAAACAAGGTTAGCTTCTTGACACTTACTCAACACTTTATCTAAATTAGCAAGGCAATTATCAAAAGACAATCCATATACCGAAAAATCATCCATAAAAACTTCAACAATTTCCTCAATAAAATCTGAAAAAATAGCTACCATACACCTTTGAAATGTTGCTGGTGCATTACATAGTCCAAATGGCATCCTCCGATAAGCAAAGGTACCATAAGGACATGTAAAGGTAGTCATTTCTTGGTCATCGGGATGAATAGGAATTTGAAACAATCCCGAAAAACCATCAAGAAAACAAAAATAAGAATGCTTGGCCATTCTCTCAAGTAATTGATCAATAAAGGGGAGGGGAAAATGGTCCTTCCTAGTAGCTTTGTTCAATTTCCTATAATCGGTACACATTCTCCACCCGGTGACTAACCTAGTAGGAATAAGTTCATTGTTCTCATTTTGCACTACGGTTGTCCCCCCTTTCTTAGGAACTACATGGATTGGACTAACTCACTTGCTATCCGAGATAGGATAAATAATGCCCGCCCCCAACAATTTAAGAATCTCCTTCTTCACTACATCTTTCATGTTTGGGTTTAATCTACGTTGGGGTTCAATGCTAGGTTTGTGCTCATCTTCCAAATAGATCCTATGCATGCAATAAGATGCACTAATGCCAACAATATCATCAAGAGTGTAACCAATGATCCTCTTATGCTTTCTCAAAACATGCAACAACTTTTCAACTTCAACATCATTTAAACTTGCATTAACAATAACGGGATAAGTAGAATTTGGACCAAGGAAAGCATACCTCAACTCCAAAGGTAAAGGTTTTAATTCTACCTTTGGAGTGATATTTTCTCTTTGACTAGCTAAATGATCTCCAAGACTTAATGCTTGATACATCGGTGATGGTGTTAAAGGATCATATGCCTCAAGGGGCTCGTCATCACCACTTGTATCTTCCTCTATGTGTTCTTCCTCATTGGTGTCTCCCATGTCATCTTGCAAAGGATAATTAGAGACCCAATTGCTTTCGCCAAGAGTTTCCCCAACACATGAGTCAATGGTATCTACACAAAAACATTCTTCAAGACAAGGAGATTTGTTAGCCATTTCAAAAACATTAAATTCGATTTTATCTTCCCCAATTTCGAGCACTAGAGTTCCCTTTTTAACATTAATCACCGCTCCGGCGGTTGCCAAAAACGGTCACCCAAGAATGATAGGAACATTAGCATCTTCCTCCATCTCTAAAACCACAAAGTCTCCCGGGATGTAGTATTTATCAATTTTTACCGGAACATCTTCAAGGACTCCAACGGGGTGCTTCACCGATCTATCCGCCAATTACAAGGTCATGGAGGTTAGCTTTGGCTCTCCGAGTTGCAACTTCTTACACAAGGAATAGGGCATTAAACTCACGCTAGCCCCCAATTCACACAAAGCTCTTTGCACAAGAGATCCTCCAATGACACAGGGGATAGAGAAACTCCCGAGATCTCTAAGCTTTGGGGGAAGCTTGTTTTGTATCAAAGCACTACACTCTTCATTGACTGCCACGGTTTCACGGTCTTCTAATCTTCTCTTGTTTGATAAAATCTCCTTCAAAAATTTTGCATATGAAGGAATTTCGGTGATGGCATCAAGCAAAGGAATGGAAATGTCCAATTGCTTGATTAAACTCAAGAACTTGGCTCTTCATTCTTCCACTTTAGCTTTCTTGAATTTTTGTGGGAATGGAAGTGGTAGTATTTGCTTCAACTTAGGTTCAAGCTCTCGTGTTTCATCTTCCTTTGAATTTTTCATCTCCAACTTCCGGCTTCTTCTTTAGAACTTGATCACTAGTGGGCAAAGGTGGACCTTCAAGTTGCTTTCCACTCCTAGTGGTGATAGCATTCATGTGCTCCCTTGGATTTTCGGGGCAAGCGGGCAACTTCCCCGTGACTTTGGTGCTAGAGGTTGAGGCTTGATTTGCTATTTGATTCTCTAGCATCTTGTTATTAGCACTCAATTGGTCCAACCTCTCCGTCACTTGTCTAAATTTTTCATCACTTTGTAATTGAGGTTTCACCATCATTTCCATCATAGCTTCCCAATTCGATGGAGGTGGAGCTTCCAAAGTAGGTAGCGGTGGCCTTGGTTGAATAGTAGGAGCTTGGGGTTGAAATCCTTGATTCGGCCTAAATTGTTGTGTTTGACCCCCTCTAAAATTTTGTTGACCTTGGAATCCCAGAGGTGGGTTTCTATTGCCATAACTTTGGGGATTCGCCGCCCCATTCGGGTTACTCCATGAGAAACTGGGATGGTTTCTTGGTGCATTAGGATTGTAGGCCCCTTGCGGTTGGAATGATTGTTGTTGCCTACCATATCCTACCAAATCAACATGCTCCATAGAAGATTGAGAACTCGTATCATCATTAAAGCATTCTCCCGGGTTGTGTTCTCCTCCACATAAATCACACATCATGACGGGCCTTGGAGGAGTAGAAGCATAGCTCACATTTTGATTTTTGATAGTGATTTGAGCTAGCTTTTGAACCATGGTCGCCACATTATCCACCTTAGCCGATAAGGCGGATATTTGCTCTACGTCATGAATACCACCAACAAGTCTTTGAGTAGACCTCTCCGAATACCAAGTAGATCCATTCGTAGCAATTTTCTCTAATAATTCTTCAGCTTGAGCGGGTTTAAAAACCGTGAATGAACCTCCTGATGAAGCATCAACTAAAATCTTTGAATTGTCTAGTAAACCTTCATAGAAAGCCATCATTAAGTCCCATCCTTGAATGCCATGATGAGGGCATTGTCTTCGTAATTCCTTAAATCTCTCCCACGATTCGGCTAGAGATTCATTTTGGATTTGCTTGAAGTTTTGTATAGCTCTCCTCATCCTTTGGGTCTTCGAAATCGGATAGAACCTCTTCAAAAACTCCCTATGGAGTTGATCCCAACTATCAAAATAATTTGCGGGAAATGAGATGAGCCAACTGCATGTGAGCTTTATCCCTCACCGAAAAAGGAAAGAGTCGGAGTTTGATCGCTTCAGCAGGAACTCCGTTCATCTTAAAAGTGCTACAAATCCGGAGAAATTTAGTAATATGAGCATTTGGATCTTCCATGGGTGATCCTCTGAATTGGTCCGATGAAACCATTTGTATTATCGCCGGTTTGATTTCGAAATTGTTGGCCTCCACACCCGGAATGTTGATACTATCACGTTCTTCCAAATCGGGTGCAATATAATCGGACATAGCTCTCCTAGCCGGTGGGGGTTGATTAACTCCATTCCCATCACCTTTTCCATTTCCATTTCCATTTCCATTGCCGTTTCCGTTTCCATTTCCATTTCCACCAAGGTTCAGATTGATATTTCCTTGAGCTTGTGCCATCTTTCGTTGCTTTCTAAGGTACTTTGCTCTCCTTTCACTCTCAAGGTCCAAAGGTAATAATCCTTATTTCCCCAATGACCGTGTTTGCATGCAACAAGTACCTAAAACACAAGATCACAACTAAACAAAGCAAATTTGTTACGGGTAAGTAAAAATAAAGAAAAATAATGGATTAGACTCCTAGAATAAAACATCACTAATGTCAATACTTAAACGCCACTTCCCCGGCAACGGCGCCAATTTGATTGCAGCATATTTTAACACAATTCAAATACCCGGAGTATTCCGGGGTATCGATCCACAGGGAAGTGGGGCGCATCGAACACTAGTTACTAATATACTCATGTGAAGCTAATCCTAACGAAAATGATGTTTGAACGATTGCAAATATCAAAATAAACGAGAATAAAGAGGGCTAGTTGATGAAAACAAATAGAGAGAGAGATGGGATTTCCGGGTTTAGGTGTTTAGTCTCCTAATGCCAAACTAAGGTGAGATATCTAATATGGGTAAGACAAGTGTTCAAGATGCACTCATAAGAGGAATTATTCCCGTAATTCCTACAAGATAAGGGATAGAACAAGCATCATAAACAACTATACTAAACACTCTTTTCCAAGAGGTGAAAGCAAGATGCAAATGTGGGTGCCCTAGTTCATATCCTAACTCCCATCAAGATACAAAATTAGCAAATGAAGCAAGCAATTGGATCCTTAATCACAAGCATCAACAACATTAAACACAATTGCATAACAAGTCATAAACCCAAATGTAGATATAACATAGGAATACAAAGAACGAAGGCAAAGGATTCATCAAAACCTTTCACCCAAAAATCCCAAAATACTTTAGCCAATCATGGCTATAATAGAATTTAAAGCTCAAGTAATAAAGAGTTTACAAAGACTAGAAAGTAAAGGAAAGGAAAAGAAATTCTCCCAAATATAGCTTTCCAAGCTTCCTTCTTCCTTCCTAAGCCTTCATATCTCCTTGAGATGACTATCTTCTTCTCCAAGAATGGTGGATCCCTCCTTCACTCCATGGAAGAGACAACACCTTGCTCTCACTCCTATTTGCCTCCTAAAAACGCAGCTCAGCCTTAGGGTTCTTGGAAAATGAGCTTTTTATAGTGGGAGCACAAAATAGGGGCAAAATAGGCTTTTCCGCCACTGTACTGCGTAGAATTCTCGACGCGTCGAGACAGGGGCTCGACGCGTCGAGCCTGTGTTGGCTCCATTCTTCACGCATTGAAGTGTTTTGTCGCGACGGGCAGGATTCCGGACATGTCCAACTCTAAAATCAGCATTCTTCGTTCGTTTTGACTCCAATCATGCCTTCCATCGTCCCTTTGCTTTGCATTTGATCTAAAATTGCTTCAAAATACCAACAAACGCCTTAAAAGCACCAAAATCAAGAATAAACTGTGTCGACACTAGAAAGCAAGGAAACATGAATTGGAGGCGACAAAATAGTACATTTAAGCTCCAAAGATGATCAAAAACACTTAGATAAATATGCACAAATGAGGTCATATCACATAACGATTTTAGCATACCATCTCCTGTAGTTGAGTCGCTGGTGAGAGGTTCAACAGAGGTGATGTCGTTGGTGGATTTCGATTGGTGAGCCTTTCTTGTTTTTCACTAAATGCTTTTAATTGTTGGGTTTAATAAAACAAACACACGAACTGGCTAAAACAAGAATGATATGTTTGTGTTCTCTGAAAGTAATACAAGCTTGATGTAGGCTGACGAAGGAATTGTAGGGAAGATTAGGAGAAAGAATCTATGTCGTGTTATGCTATAACACTACCTTAAAAGCATTTAGGCGACAAGGATCATCACATGCTTCTGACAGGTTGTACACAGAACAACTCATATATATGTATGTACGTATGTATGTATGTATGTATATATATATATATAAAAGCTCAGACTTTGAAGAATGCATGGAGGAAAAATATGATTTGTAGTGTGTTTCTCAGCATGGGGAATGTTTGTTTATATACTAGCAAACATAAAAGACCTCCCCTTATGTCAGCCACAAAAAGCAGAAAGTAAAGGGCATGAAGCCACGTACATATCACACAAACTGGACATGCATGAAAGTAGGGTAATTGACTGAAGCTTTTGAATGTTTCCTAATATAGGTAACTACAGTGTCACGAACGCTGATTGCTGCCATGATAGGATGATACTCATCACCTAATTGAATGAGAGCATGAACTACCAGATCCTCATCCGAGATAGGATGTTGTGCTAAAGCAAGATCATCAGCAATTGATTTCATGTCTAGCAGGAACTCCGAAATTGACCAGGATCCTCTCGGATTTCGGACGAGTTTAGCTTTAATAGAAATTATTTGGCCTTTGGATGAGCTAGCATAGCTAGCCGTAAGGCATGACCATGCATCCGCCGCTGTGGTGGCAGAGGATATAGCCGGTTGGATTGTTTCTGCGCAACTACCAAGAAGGGTAGCACGAATAATCTGATCTTGCCGTAGCCAATCCGTGTGAGTCGGGTTCTTAGTTGTTAACGTAGTATCCAAGAATTTAGTGGGCTCTTTGACAGTGCCATCAATATATCCTAATAGGCCAAGACCAATGAGTGTTGAATGAACCTGGCAACGCCAAATTGGGAAATTCGCATCAATAAGGCGGATTGGGAAGTTGGTCGGGGCAGATATTTGGATGATACAAGTGGAAGATGTGATCGCCATATGAATGAAGGGAGAGAAAGAAAAAAAAATTAGAAATCTCGTGAGAGTATGTCTCTGGATACCATGTAGAAATAGAGAGAATGTGTATTTCAGTATTAACTCACAGTACATCACAATGTATTAAATAGGGAAGAGGCTAGTAACAATTCTAGACCAAATCTACAGGAGAATTAATATAACAACCCAGACTTATTCAACAGACTAACAAAGGAATAAATACTAATGCTTAATATTAGTAGTCCTTTCATAAGTACCTAGTGGTACATATTCATTTCTATATTTTCCTACTTCATGAGGAAATTACTTAGTCAATTGCTTTACTATTTCAAGTTAAGTAAAACTTTTGTACTTAATAAATATGTTGTGATATTTAGTTTTCTTTCATTCTACAAATCCATAAAGGATTCTCTTAACTAAGTATTTGTGTCTAATGACCCATACTTAATTTGGACATGACGTTCATCAACTGCATATCTAATTTTATTATTATTCTGTCAATTATGTAGCGGAACTTAATAATATTCATTATAGGAGAGTATATTTGATTAAAATCAATTTTAGGGTCTCTAAGTGAACCCTTGTACTACAAACTCGCTTTATATCAAACCACCTCATCATTCTTATTTCTCTTTCATACAAACACCATTTGTAACCTACAGGTTTAACACTTCAATGGTGTATAGAAGAATATATTTATCAATGAGTTGAGCTATATATATGAATTAATTCCTCTTTTTATACGTTAATCAACCTAGGCGCTTCTGTCACCTAGCTCTGGATCCAGATTGTCATATAATATGAGAAATTTGAAGACAAATTTATTGTCGGCAACTTATAACATTTTTCAAGAATTTCTCCCATATATAAAAGTTCATGGTACGTAATTTTTTAAGTTAACTAGATTCTAGCCATTTCCCGAAAATATTTATATATGGTTGTTCCGCATCCCAGTATTTTGATTATTTGGTGCACCTTTAATTTTACTAGGTTTTTCGCCATCTAGACGAACGTCTCCGAGACATAATTATTTAAGGTATTCTAAGAGTGACAATTTTTGTTTACTAGAACTAGTACTATGATTCTTATCACTTACACCAATAGATCTCCTACACTTCTAGTGTCAAGGAATCTCGATAGATATATTTGGTCCAAGTTAAGGAAGGTACACGGGACCTAGTCACTCTAGTTCAGATAGATCTCCTAGGGTTTTATGATCAGTATATATATATATATATATATATGGCATATTGATTATCTCCAACTTCCAGTTCAATCTAACTAGTATGTGGATTTAAATAATGAAGATATTTCAGTTCCATTGAATTTCTTGGCATTCTATTAAAATTTGGAATTTTATCTCCCCCTAATGCCGAGTAATAATCTTCATTAAGTATGCAGTTAGCATACCTAGCTAATTATATATTGATCCCCTATATATCATGGGCTCTAGATATTTGAACAACATACGAGGTTTATAACCAACATATATACCTAGTTTCTTTGATAGCCTTTAGAGGTACGCTATGGTGGTGACATATGAAAATAGACTGCACACTAAAAATAACGTAGATAAGGAAATGTTTGTTTTTAAAACACGTACTAGATGTTAGGGGTATAATTGTGATATGCAGTGGGTTAGATTTGGGTAAAAACATAAGTATCTGAAATTGGATGTCTCCATAGGAAAACATGTAATTTAGGAATTTTCCTACACAATTTATTTGCTTCAGGCCAACTAACATGATATGACTAACTTTATTGAATCATCTAATCACATCATGACATGATCATAAGCTGTTTTGGTTGAATAGTATAGAACTAAAGATAGAAATTTAAGACTTCTTTTATAAGTCATTATGTGATACCCTGGTTATTTGAATAATTTGTTATAAATATTGTTGTTTTTATATAAATTATTTTACTATATAAATTATTTTTACTATATGATCTTTAATTCATTTATTTTATATCATGTGAACTAAATTGTTTTGAAAAGATGTTACTAATATTATTTTATAAATAATATATCGAGTATATACATTATGATTTCTTGATTTTAATATATATATATATATATATATATATATATATATATATATATGTTATATGTTCTTATCTAGCTTCCTAATCACTAGAAATCATGGATGTCAACTAACAATTTATCCTAATCTTTATTATTATTCTAGTTATCCCAATTTTCATTCTAATTATTATCGTAATTCACTTTCTAATTATTACTCCTAATTGATAGATAAATTATTTGTGCGTTACAGTAGAATGAACTCTATACGTTTCATATGTTACCGTACTAATCATTATATATATATATATATATATATATATATATATATATATATATATATTTGTTCGCGAGCTCCGTGGGGTCATGCGGCCTAATTTGCATCGTCCAATTTCATTCATCCTACTGAAATTCGCGTATGTTTAAGTGGGGTTATTATGGTAATTTTAGTATTTATATTACGTGAATTGGAATGGTGCATTTTAGTATATAGTTTGATGCGTTTTATTACGTATGTTGGTGCATTAACTGTGTTGTGGAATGATGTGTTTTAATCTATCCGTTGGTGCATTTTCATACATAGAATGATGTGTAACTGTGTTGTGAAATGGTGTGTTTTAATCCGTCCTCTGGTGCATTTTAATACGTTGAATGATGTTTATTTTAACACATGTTTTCGAATAAGTGTAATAATGCATGTTTATAATCTGGGGGTGGGGATTTTCAATAAGTGGAATTGTGCATTTTAACACACGTTGTGATGCATTTAAATACGTAGAATGGTGCATATTTTAGCACATGTCTACTATACTAATAAGAGCCAAAGAGAGTTAGGCCTAAAATGGGTAGAAAAAATGGCGGTCAAATTATTTAATCAAATGGATGGTTCATATGAATTATTTAATCAAATAGATGGTTAAAATAATTCAGATTAATATTATTAATAGAGATTACCTAATTTAACCTTACTTTTATGATTATCCGTTAAGTTTTCCATTAAATATTCTCTTCTCCGTTAATATTCCGTTAACTTTTAACTTACCCAATAATTTCTATAAGAAAGATCTTAGGTTCAAACCCCATCTCAATCAAATTTGACATAATTAAGTTTTTCACCCTATTTACTCTTATTAAATTAAATAAATTAGTAGTTACAACAAAAGATGATACATATGCATTTCTTTAATTTAGAATTATGTATCTACAATACCTTTATTTGAAAAAATTATTCATTATCAAAAATTTGAATTAAATAAGAGAAATAATTCCATTAGTTATATTGTCTTTATTTTCTCTCATGCAAAGATTCTTTACATTCAAATTTGTCAATTGATATTCATTACATTGTCCATTATCTTATTTTTACAATATCTTGTAATTAAATATCAAAGTTATAGTACAAAATAATGTTATATATTTATTTACCAAGTATTTTATTAATACTATGAAAAATAAATTTAAAATAATTTGAATCTAATTATATTAACTACTTGGGGATTGGTTGACAAAGAGAGTACTCAAATAACCCAACAAATTGAAGCGGAATCGCTCTATTTTACTCTTATTGAACTAAATAAATTAGTAGTTACACCAAAAAATGATACATATGTATATCTTTAATACCATGAAAAAAATAAAAAAGAATAGTTTGAAACAAATCATATTAACTACTTGAGCGATTTGTTGACAATGAAAGTACTCAAATAACCTATTACCCAGCAAATTGAAGCGAGAAACTACCTTTTAATATCTTTGGAATATATAATTTTTTAAATTTTTAAATTTTTATTAATTTATTTAATCTTTTTTTCTTAAACTAGAGACTTCTTTATCCACAATAACTCATTCAACAATAATGGTTGAACCAAATGAACCATAAGCAGAACACCTAAAGGAAAGTCCATAGCTCCTATATCATAATCTCATTGCATGACGTTGTCATCTATGTTACCAACAATAACCGAATTGCAAATAACATACTACCAACAAAAAGGAAGAGAACAAATACCAACAAAAAGGAAGAGAACAAATAGTAAAGATGAAGACAATGACAATGTTACTCAGAATTAATAACACTTAGAGAAATTCAAATAAAAAGTAGTCTTTATTTAGACTATCATTTTTAGATCAAATATTTAGACTATCGATTTTACAAGGTTGCAAACATTTATTTTAGTAATAATTATAATGAATTTTCTCTATTATCTTGGATTCATATACTTTGAGTTAGATATTTAAATAAAAAAAATTCGACATTCAATTACCCATGTATAAACTTCTGCTATATAATCTTGCATTGATATACTTTCAAATATTTATTTATATATAAACATTGGGCATTAACCCATACACGCGATGCGCGTATAAAACTAGTTTTCTAATGTGTAAATAGTGTATGCTTATAATCTGACATGAGGCACGTTGTGGTACATTTTAATACGTAGAATGATGTGTTTTGTTAAGTATATTGATGAATTTTAAGTGAATAGGTGCATTTGGTATATTGTGTGGAATGGTGTGTTTTGTCGGTCCTCTGGCGCGTTTTAGTACGTAGAATGGTGTGTTCTGTAACATATATATATTGCGCATTGATTTGATAAGTTGATATGATCTAATGGTTAAAAATAGGTCGCACGGTCACACCTAATGACCAGGCCACACCTGATCATGACTATATATATATCAAATCATCATTTCCATTTTCATTATTATCTTCCTAACCCTTCTTACCATTCTAACTTCTACTCCTAATATATAAGCATAATATATGTACACACGGATTTCCCAATGTATATTTTGCTCTTCTGATTCCTCATCATTCTCTACGCACACACCCAAGCACAAAGAGAGATAGAGAGGGAGAGACAAAGTTAGAGAGAGAGAGAGCTGATGGTGAGATCCGCGATGGCAGTACCCAGTGAGAAACATAATTATTAGGAATGAGAAGCGAAGAAGTGATAATAATTAAAGATTAAAATGTCATTGTGTAATAATAATGCTAATAATAATCAAGGATAAAAAAAATCTTTTTCTTCATTTTTCTCTTTCCTTTCCTCATTAAATTCCAATTCATATGGGAGAGGGTATGAAGTGCGATTCAACAAAATTGGGAATTGTAATTTGGTGGAATTGCAATTCACTTTAACCAAACACTATAATTTGAGTGGCCAAAGAATTGTGTTGTAATTAAATTACAAGTACATCCAACCAAACAACCCATTAGTTCACATTGTGCTCGACGTAATTTGCCTCACCAGTTAATCCATTATTACCAACCTCACCAGTTAATCCATTATTACCAAGATACTAATAAAAGGGTGCTAAAGGTTGAATTCTCAACCCAAAGGCCCCCCACGCACCGGTCAGTTAATCCATTATTACCAACCTCACCAGTTAATCCATTATTACCAAGATACTAATAAAAGGGTGTATTACCAAGATACTAATAAAAGGGTGCTAAAGGTTGAATTCTCAACCCAAAGGCCCCCCACGCACCGGTCAGTTAATCCATTATTACCAACCTCACCAGTTAATCCATTATTACCAAGATACTAATAAAAGGGTGCTAAACCATTATTACCAACCTCACCAATTAATCCATTATTACCAAGATACTAATAAAAGGGTGCTAAAGGTTGAATTCTTAATTGTCCTCAATTGTTACTACAATGTTGTATTGTGCCAACATTGGCACTGGGGATTGAACCTGTGACCTCTCACATGGGAGAGCCACAGCTATGCCGCTTGACCACAAGGCCATTGGCTATTTCTACTTACACTAAAAACAACTATTCAACTAATTGATTGAATATATTGCGGGCAAAATACCAAGGTACATATATAGCCTAATTAGGCATCAGACTGTACATGGTATGTCCTCTTGGACTTGGTAGAATTATGGCCCCGTTAGATGAAGGCACTTCCAGAATTCCAGTCCATGATGCGAAAGGGTGAAAAGGCCCAAAAGGTTGGTCTGAAAAATAATTTTAGTCCTTGAAAATTATGAGTTTGACTCTTGACAATATTTTTTGGAAGAGTACATAGCATGAGATCTTTCTAGTGGGGTTCACATATCTTATATATGTAGTTTCTAACCCATTATATCATAGTGCTATCCAATGCATAAGCTCATGTAGCATCATAACCAAAAAAAAAAGTGAAAAATGCAAAATCTTTTACAGGCCGTTTGGTTTGAAGGAATGAATTAAGGGAGAAAGGAATTATAATTTCATGCGAAAAGAATAAGGTGTGGATAAAGTGGAAATTCAAATTACATTTTTTAATAGGAAGGAATATAACTTCTGGGAATTGAAAGGAAAAATACTAAAATACCCTTGGTAATAATAATTGTTTGTTTTACGGTCACATGGTAGCCAGACGGCAGGCCAACACTACCGTAAAACGAGAGAAATAACAAAGTAAAATCACAAGACCAATTGGACAGAGTAATTGCACTTGCATTAAAATTAGAACCCTTTACGATATGACCCTAGGGCAGTATTTATAAAAGAATAATGAGCCTTTACAAGGAAACCAAAAAAAATCTTAACAAATTCAACTTTACGAAGGTTACTTAAGCTGTCCAGACCGCCATAAATGTTGCCTAATACAGAATATGAAAGAATCCCGCCAAATCTGTGAAGGATCCTCTGCGAATCTCGGTTCACCACTTCTGAGTGTCGCACCCAGTCGGCCGTCACGACAAGACTACTTGCATCAGGTGGGCTACTCAGATACTCATACTCGGCCCATCTACTGGCAAAGAGAGTTAGTTGGCGGGCTCCAGATACTGGGGGCCATCCAGGCTAGATACCTTACTTGGGGTATCCTCCTCCAACAACAACAACAACAACAACAACAACAACAACAACAACAACATAATAATAATAATAATAATAATAATAATAATAATAATAATAATAATAATAATAATAATAATAATAATGTTAATAATAAAAATAATCTATACTATATATATAAAAGTAAAATCCTCCTTTCAAATTTTCCTACTCAAACTTTTGTACTGTTAATATTAATTACATAATTTATTGTCTATACTATATATAATAGTAAACTACTCATCCCAAATTTTCCCGTTTAAACTTTTGTTAATATTAATTACATAATTTATTGGTAAAATAATTAATAAAGCTACAATATTATCATCAACAATAGCATATGAGATAAACAATGGGACACTGAATATCTGCATCATTAGTTAATTGTACAATGCTTTTGAGGTGTGTATTTTTATCTTGGTGTCATTACTCATTAGTCAATTGTACGATATTGTGGTAATTTCTCTTCTCATATATTATTGTGGTCTAATAAACTATTTTTATATTTTATTCTTTTAACTTGGTAAATATTAGACAAAAAAAATTATATACACTTATTGCTTTTTTTAAGGAATTATCTTCTAGTGGTGATGAGGTCATCACACAAGTAAATGAACCACCCAAAAAAGATGTTGAAATTGATTTTATTGAATCTAGATCTTCCAACCACAACGTTAAGCGTACCTTGGATGATTCATTTTCATCAAATGTGGGGAAGAAGGCCAAATATATTATAAAGTTAGAGAAACCTTGAAATTGCAGAAGGTTTTGAGTTATTTGGTGGACTACTTTTGAAATTTTGATAAAACAGTTTTTAAGTTGAGTTAAAAGATGTTTGAATTTAATTTTGACGACTATTGTTTTTTTTTTTTTGTCAAGTATTTGTGGATTTTATTTGAATAAGTTTTTGAATAACGTTGAATGATGTTTGTATTCTTTTTATATACATAGTGATTTATCCTATACCCTGCAAGCAATTTTTTTTACACTGGTCATACACTATTTTATGCACTATGGTGATTATTCGGTTCATGCAATGATTGTTGGTATAGCGAGCAATCAGGATTGGTATAATCTTTTTTGCAAAAATTTATACCAAAAGATGGTTTGCATAATATAATGAATGTAATAGGAGTTGGCAGGAGGGTGTTTGGCGGTATAGGATGGAATTAAGGGTTTTTTATGTGAACGGTAATGCACCACTCATAATTTCGGGCAGGGAATGTACTGATTTGTTGGGTTTGACAACATCACAAGTAAAATGTTAGACAATTGATACTTTATGTGTTGTTAAATATTTAAATAATATTCACATACTGATAAACGAATATATGGTTTTTACTTGGTGTTTTACGAATTTTTTTTCTTCAGTTGTATATGAACTCATAGGTAATAGGACAACAAGTATTTTGGGAAAGGTTGATAACTATAGACAGTACAAAACATGATAGTTGTAATTGTATAGAGCACAATTGTAAAAAGTTTTTGTATGTTTTATGTAGGTTTTGTATATAGGAATTAAATGTATTTTTTTTATAAAAAAATGTTAATAAATAAATTAGTTTATCTAATTATTCCAAGCTATACAGTTTTCATCCGATTACCATATTATTTGCAAACATCATTATCTCATTCTAAGAACTCTAACTATAACACGTTAAAAAAATTAACCAAATTAATTACACAAATAAAACCCTAAGGATAAATAAAGTATACCCTAAAGAGTCAAATTAAGTTTGACATGCTTAGGTAGAATTATAGCTCTTAATACATTATACAGTCCAACTGTTAGGTAAAAATGCACAACAAATAAAGCATGCCCATAAATCAAACGTAACATTCATGAAATAAGGTAAATCTATACACTTAAAAGAAAGCAAAGCTAATCTATACATACCTGTTTTAGAAATATCTTATAATCAATGAAATACTAAGGTCTTGGATAATTTACTCCAGTAATTCTGAAATAGGGCACTAAAAAGCTATAATTCTGAATAATTTACTTCATTGTGATGTAAAATAAGTATAAAAATTTACAATAACAATATATAATATACTACCTCTATCGTCTACAAAAAGATTTTTAATAATGTGTAATTCAAAACAGTTATATTATGTTTTCTTTTTATACAAAGATGACAAAATTGCTATATATCTACATAGAAAATATATCATTCGTACAAATATTTCTATAACTGAGTTGCTAGACAACGAGATAATTAGCCCGATTAATACAAATCATAAACATTGATATATAAAATGTCTAATGTTTCAGCACTGGATGCATATATATACATGTTGGCTATTAATTGGGCAATTATTTTCTCAAATTCAACCAATGATAACATTAGAAAACGTAATCGATCAAACTCAATTCTTCAATTCCACTATATAATATTAAATGTTATAATTACATAGTTGTATATCGATCTAAATATTCTTAAGATATTATAGCAAATCCATTCCGTGCACTGCACGGGCAAAAATACTAGTAATAATAATAATAAGAGATCATTAGGAAATGGTCCATCGACTATTGCGAAATTACCAATTTGGTCCTCGGCAATTTTTTGTGCCCAATTAAGTCCCTCGACTTTGGAAAACTTAACCAATTTGGTCCTCTGTTTATTTTTCCGTTAAACATCCGTTAAATTGGGACTAAATTTGTAATTTTACTATAGTCAAAGGACCATTTCAGTGAAAAATTAATTACCAATTTAGTCCCTTGACTATAGCAAAATTACCAATTTGGTCCCGACTTAACGAATGTTTAACGGCAAAATAAACGAAGGCCCAAATTGGTTAAATTTTTCAAAGTCGAGGGACTTAATTGGGCACGAAAATTTGTCAAGGACCAAATTAGTAATTTTGCAATAGTCGAGGGACCATTTCGGTAATAAACTCTAATAATAATAGTAACCACCATCAAGAGTAATGTTGTAATTTTATCTCTTTTTTTTCCTTTCCATCCACCACCGATCGAATTAAAATTCATAGGGAGAGCTAATGGAGGAAATTACAAATGGAGGAAATTACAATTTCCTCCAACCAAACAATGTAATTGTGCTTAACAAAGAATTAAATTCAATTACAACCTACAAAACAAATCATCTATCATCTATACTATTAACAAAAATAAAATCTCAATTTTAACTTCCCACCTAAAACACTCATATACTATTAAGATTTGCGTAATATTGTAAAATATGGTAATACAATTTCTATTCGTACTACAATTGTAAAATAAAATGTAGTAATAGAATTCCAAATAAAATATATACTTTTTTTTTTTACTTTCCTTTTCGTAATACAATTCTAGATTTAAATTACTAATCGTAATGTTACAGTCCATATACTTCACTACAATATAATTTATACACCTAATAAAAACAAAATCTTCAATTTTAACTTCCCGCCCAAAACACTTATATACCATTAATGTTTGCTTAATATTGTAAAATATGGTAATACAATTCTTATTCGTACTACAATTGTAAAATAAAATGTGGTAATAGAATTCCTAATAAAATATATATATATATATATATATATATATATATATATATATATATATATATATATATATATATATATATATATATATATATTACTTTCTTATTCGTAATACAATTCTAGATTTAAATTACTAATTGTAATATTACAGTACATATACTTTTCCCTACAACGTAATATTTATTACTAATAAAAATAAAATCCTAAATTTTAACTTCCCGCCCAAAACACTTATATACTATTAAGATTTGCGAAATATTGTAAAATATGGTAATACAATTTCTATTCGTACTATAATTGTAAACTAAAATGTGGTAATAAAATTCCTAATAAAATATATTCTTTTTTACTTTCCTATTCGTAATACAATTCTAGATTAAAATTACTAATCGTAATAATACAGTATATATACTTTTCTACAACGTAATCTATACTATTAATAAAAACAAAATCATCCATTTTAACTTCCCGCTCAAAACACTCCTATACTATTACCGCATGTTTGGTTCGCGGAATAGGCCTGGAATGGCATAGCATTCCCGGGAATAGGCATATTCCTTTATTTGGTAATGCTTTCTATTTCCTGGGAATGAGTTATTACCCTTGTAAGGGTATATAATACCTATTACCAGACCTCTCCTTGGTATTAACCTATTCCTGAGTTCTCAGGAATAGGAAAATTTTCTTATTTACTATTTTACCCTTAATTAAATTTAAAATATGGCGCAACATTGTTCATCTACACTAACTTTTTTTTTTTTAATTATAATCCTGTTTTGCACCTGTTATTTTTTTATGTATTTATATATTTTTGTTCAATATTCATACATATATTTTATATTTTTAAAAATAAATAATATCATCTCATCAAGATGATTAAAACAAGATTAATATTTAATATAGATTAATTAAATATTATACAAATAATCAAGTGTTGGTATAACTTTTTAAATTTTATACCAAAAAATAAATAACTCTCTCCAAATAATTCACAATATACACATTTTAAATATAATTCTAGATTAAAATTACTAATCATAATAATACAGTAAATATATTTCCCTGCAACATAATCTATACTATTAATAAAAACAAAATCTCAAACTTTAGCAATGTGGATATTGCACAAATTAAGATTTTTGTAGAAATGCTATGTTTTTTTCTTTAGGCCACTGACCACATAAATTAGGCCTTGACATTCGTTCTTGGACTTTTTAATCGAATTTAATTTGAACTAATCATTTAATTAACTGTTACTTAACTAATAATTAACTACGAGCTTTCAATTTTTTTAGTGAGCATCATTTTTTCACAATTCACACAAACAACAAAATGAGGAAACTCACAGAATCAACAATTTTAAGGGGCAAGAAGAAGCAAAAGACCTCAGATCAAGGTTAGAGCCAAAATTAAATCTCATTATATATACTGTTTCACTCATTATTTTCGTTATTATCTATATACTTTAGAACTCCATACTTGATTTTCTCATACTGAGAAATTCAGTTTTGAATTTTTCAGTTTGAGAAATCAGACTAGGGTTTCTCAAATTGAAAAATACAGACATGGATTCAATTATCTGATAACTTGTGCATGTGTTCTCAAATTCCGGAAACTGGACCAAATTCATACTAGGGTTCCCCAAATTGAGAAATTCATATCTTAAATTATCTGAGAAAGATTACAAGTTCTTAAAGATTATGGTTTCTCAAATTGAGACATCCAGAGTAGGAGAACAAGAATGACCAAATGAAACATGGAAACAAATGAAATTATATATATGTATATATATATATATAAACAACCTCAAAACGAAGTCGTTTTGGGTCTATCTAATTTTGGGCAGCACGATTTTATATTTTTTTCCTAGAAAATTATAGAAAGTGTTGCATTGGGTTATCTTCATCTTGAATACAATATGTAATTAAAAATTGTAGAATGAAAATGATTAAGTAATAAATATCTAATTAACATATAAAATGAAATGTTTATTACTGAATGCATTATTCGTTATTTATTTATATTACGAGTCATTCTTTGACAATTGATTTGACTAGGACATTTTATTTTTTTAACAAAACGAGTCATTGTGTAATCAAAATAATACACAATAATTGTTGCTCCAACCAAATAGGTTGTTCGACCAGGCTCAAACCCACTCTCTTCCACATGGGAGTGTAAATCGGGTGCCACTAAACCACAAGGTCATTGGCCGTAGCTAACTATTTATTTAAATAAAATGCAATTTGTAATTTTTCCTTCCTTGGGTATAAATAATTGCAGTGGCTAATAGTGAAACATTGTATAGTGGATTTATGGTTTGCTCTCCAAGAACACCTATTAATATGTCTAGGAATGGTAATAGTGTAATACAACTCAAATTTAAATTATTTGTAATAATCTTTACATTTTAGTATATACAAATTTTGATTTATTTGTTGTTTTAAATTATTGATTTACTCCAATTAATGTGTTAATTATTATGTACTTTTTTATTTTATTATTTCTAAAAAATATTGCAGTGGTTAGCAAACCAAATAATATATGTGCAATTAATATATAAGATTTAATATTACAAATAGGATATGCATTCATAGTTGTGTATTTAAAGTACGAATCATTCTATGAGAATCGTCAAAATACTTATCTTTTTTTTTTTTTTTTAGAAAATGAGTCAGTATTGCAAATAACTGTTGGTTCTTTAACTCCCACATGGACAATGGGAGTCGGTTCGAGCCTAAGTGGAGGCAACTGTTGATTCTTTGTGCTTCAGTAGGTTAAGAAAGTAGCTATGAATACTACATTGTAACAGAGTCAGTAGTACTCAAAAAAAAATTGTTGGTTCTTTAACATTTAATAAAGTTCACTCGAAATTTAATGGTGATCAAATTTATTTTTCTAATAATCTATGCGCGCTTATTTTTTGTTCTGTATAAAATACCATCATAAATTTTTCTTCCTTGGTTAATGCAGTATTGCACTTATAACAAATTAAATCCATTCCGTGCATAATAATGAGAGAAAGATGCGTGTTGCGGTGTTGCCGACGTTGGAAAAGAAAATGTGTTCACCATCCACGTAACAGTGTTAGATATCTTCTTAATTACTCCGTATATGACAGTTGCATTGCTTCTAGAAAAAACATTTATTTGCTAGCGATATCTTATTTGATTGGTTTCTTTTTTCAACCAAATGACTATATAATACAATAGGCTATATTTAATTAATAAATAAGTGCATAATAATTATTAGTTATTTAAATTTAGATATACTTAACAATAGCATATTATAAACAAAACATTCTAAGTAAAAAAGAAATTTAATTTAACAGAGTAAGACAGTTGATAAATAAATTACAAACACAATCGTAAGATTGAATTTTTCCTTAATAAGAGCCAAACTCTACGAGCACAATTCATATCGAATAGGAATTAGTCAAGAAGTAATAGAGATTTTGGATATTATATAAAATAATAAATAAATAAAGAGAGATTTAAGACCTCTCAATAATACTAGAGATTAAAAACTTCTCCAAAATTACTCGAAATGATTTGTATTGAAATGATAGGAATGTTACATGTCTTTGCCAATGGCCCATCCCTATTAGTTAGAGAAGGCCATGTGTTAGAATCTCACAGGAAATATTTATTACATGTGATTTGTAGGGTTTTTTTTTTTTTTTTTTTTTTAAAGCTGTGATTTGTAGGAAATATTTATTATTATTATTATTATTATTATTATTAATTGTTTTTTGAGTTTAAAGCTCAAATTTAAAATTTTAGCTCACACGATGTCATCTGCGTACCTCTTTGCTCATGCCCTCTTCTTATCTTTCAAAGGAATCATACTAGTTAGTTTGTCTATCCTAAGTTAGTTGACACTCCGTCCTAATAAAACTAGTAAATATCAGCATCCTACTTCATATGCCCTAATCTGCAAGGATTCAAAGAAAATTAGAAAAAAATAAAAATAGCCCAACACTCCGTACTGACATACTCCGATTAACCGTCCAATAGTCCAACTATCCACCTCATACTCCGAATAACCATCTCATACTCCGATTATCCATCCAATACTGCGATTAACCAATCATACTCTGATTAACCATCCAATACTTTGATTATCCACCACAGTTTTCAAACCCCACAGCCATTGTGATGTCATCTGCATACCTCTCTACTCATGCATCAAACACAACATATTGCTTCTTGATCTCCACCATTGCTTTCTCGATCGGCAATTGGATCAATTTTGTCTTCATACTTCTCATAAATGACTGGAACCGCATGTAGTCGTAAAATTATTATGTTGAACAATGTCAAAAAATTGCACCAACTGCCAACATTTGAGAAGACCCATAGACAAGCTATTACAACAAGAATTGAAACATCTTGAGATCTCTTCCATATGCAATTTGTCGCAGCAAGCTAAGGCCAAACCGCGGTTAATTTCAGTTGAGAAGGGATCCTTTGGAATGTGAACTTCTGGGATGCGGGGAGGAGACTTCTTGTTGATAAAGGATGATGCATTTGACCACAAGAACTAGATTGCAAAAGCAATTATCAAAACATGGCAGGCTAGTGTTAGTAGGTGGTAATCAAGCAATTCAAACAGAACCCATATAGTAGTACCTCCACCAAGCATGCATTCCAACAGATATCTTCTTGTTCCTCCACAAAAACACATCAGCAGGTTTGTCTCCGGAGGACGGGGGGCCTAACCGACTGCTAGTCCATCTTCGGGGGACCTTGTCACCGGAAAATCAGTGCAGTTCCCGATGAAAAGGAACCGGTGGTCAAGACACGCCACAGAATATTGTCGCAAAGGTTAATTGCTCAAGCAGAATTTTTTAAGGTAGGGTTCACATGGCTACTTGTAGCCATTCTCACGGCTGACAAACACAACCGTTAGTAGTACAATTGCTTGTGAGTAGTAATATCGTCTAGAGAGAATAAAGATGTAGTATTTCTCAACATTGCTTGTGAGTAGTAAAGATTGCATTCCCTTTTGCCATGTATGGGGTCCATTTATACATATTTTGGGCTGAAAGTCCTATAAGAACGCACAAAATAAATAAAACGCACAAGTTTTAAAAAACCTTGTTGTCTTTTAAGTGTTATGTATTCAAAGTGCGGTAAAATACAACACACAAACGACAACAACTAAATAAAACTGTTTTCTTTAAAAAAAATGCACGGAGACAACGATTTTAAAAAATTATTGTCTTTGAGTGTTGTGTATTCAAAGTGCGGTAAAAGACAACACACAAACAACAACAGATAAATAAAACCGTTGTTTAAAAAAAAACACACAAGGACAATTGATGGAGATATTAGAAACGACCCAATAATAGGGACCCGAAGTCTGGGAGTGCATAGCTCGAGGCCTAAGAAAATAGCTCGAGCAGTTAGGGTCCAAGACCTAGAGCAGGTCTTCGAGGCCCAAAATGATGGGTTTTGACTTAGTCTTGCGAACCTACTGCATGGGCGTTGACTTAGTCTTGTGGCTTACCATGACTTTAGCAGAGTTTGTTGGCCCATGTATTGTATTGGTATTACAGACCGTGTTCAGTGACATCTCATATCCACATGTAATCTCATTACACGCTTCACTAATACAAGCTTTGTCTTCTCAAGCAGTCAAGCTCAAAATCTTGTCTTTATTACTTATTTCTTTATTATTGGATTATTTGATTCGGCCTACCCGGATTAATTTAATTCGTTGTCTTTGTAGTGTTGTCTTTTTACAAAGTGCACATAGACAAGACACTAAAGACAACGGTCCGATAAAAACCGTTGTCTTTATTCTTTAACAAAAGTATTGCTTCAATAACAACGATTTTGAACAAAATTAAATTATTTTCTTTTACATAAAAGACAACACTTTTGCAAAAAATCGTTATCTTTATCATGTTGGTTTTGTTTTGTTTTGTTTTGTTTTTGTTTTTGTTTTTGTTTTTGTTTTTTGTTTTTTGTTTTTTGTTTTTTGTCTTTTTTTTTTCTTTTTGGTTTTTGTAGTGGATGAAAATAGTCTAAATTAAAATTATCAATTATCTTTTGACTTTAATTAAAAATATAAAATATATAATTAAAATAAGTTGGGAGTGCTAATTTCTTAATATATTACACTTCACATCATTAGGACCTAATCACATTTTAATGATTTTATACCTAACAAAGGTGAAGACACAATCATAATAAAGACAATTCCTACAAAGTCTAACCATATACTGGGGTAGGCTATAATATAATCCACAGTTCTATCACTGCATTAATATTTGATGTAATTCGTCATTTCAAAATTAATGTTCCCCAACCCTAAACTATAAAATAATGTTATTTGTGAACAACAATTTCCTTGAAGTTCCCTGGCAGCTTCTGGTATATATTTTCCAAACAAATATATCCATTAACACAATATCCGAATGATTAAATTCCCACCACATTTCATCTCCCAAGATTCTAGCTCTAGTTCTACTTCACCCACTTTAATAAATGCTATTTATATATAATTAACTTTTTAAGTTATTACGCGCGGCTAGGTTGGGTGCAGTGCAGTGTTTGGGTATGTTTTGATATAAGGTGTTTCGTTTGCACATGAGAATCAAATACTTGGTAATAGTAATAAATTTTGGTGATAGTATTGAAATGATTACTGTTGATTTTACGGCTGCACTACAACCGTTTTGACTGGCCAATATTACCGTAGAATTCTAGGGTAATTATTGAGGAAAAAATACAAGCATGACAAGGAGAACACTTATAATTGCTTTCAATTCAGAACTCTTAACACTGTGACCCCAGTGGGTATTTATACAAGAATAATAGGTTTATGTAAGAAATACGAGAATATCTTAACAAAAATAGCTTTAGGAATGTTATTTGGGCTGCTAAACCACCACAATAATTGCCAAAATCTGGAATAGGAAAGAATCCCCAAAATCCACCATAAATGCTGATTTGCACGATCACCGCCTTTCGGGGGCACACTCGGTCGGGCCTCGCTTCCTGACTGCCTACACAAACTGGGCTACTCCGAGTCATTCGACTCGGACCTCAAATCGAGAAGGACTGGTCAGTCGGTGGGCTCCAGATACCAGATTCTTTCGTGTCGGGTACCCTAGTCGGAGGTATCCATCAATTACCAATATTGGTGTTAGGTTGTATATGATCTTATAATGAGAATAATTGTTATAAAAATACGAAAACAAAAAGTCAAGACAATTGATCATAATATAATGACATTCAAAGCATCAATATGAAAAAAAAAATTCAAAACAAAAATCTAAAAGTATTAATCCGTACTCTTGTATGACTTATTTGAATAATATAATAAGAAACTAAACATTTACCGTTCATTTTTATTTTAAAAAGTGCACTGTTCATGTTCAGTTATATATAACTATTGTTACAATCAACGCCCTCACTAGGGATCAAACCTGTGACCTCTCACTTGAAAAAGCCACAGCAATAATGCTGCCTGACCACAAGGTTTTTGGCAGTTTCATATATATATATATATATATATATATATATATATATATCATATATATATATATATATATATATATATATGTATGTATGTATGTATGTATGTCCCGGATCAGGTGAGGATATATCACTAGGTGAGCACCATGTGGACTAATCCAGATCATCCATTTGGAGTGATCTAACGGCTATCAATGCAACTGCACAAGTGTACAACAAAGTGGGAGTGATGCACAACAATCACACTATAAATGCACGGTAAACTGAGATCGAATGCACAACAAACTGAGAACGAATGCACAACAAAATGAGTACTAAGCACAACTAACTGAGCGTGAAAAACTAAATCTATTGCATACAATTAATCACAACCATTGAATTATTTAAATCAAAGGATCAGATAAGTCCACAAGGTCCTTACCTAACTATAGGTCCTCATTTGATCCTTAATATATATATATGATTCCGTTCAAATGAGAACGGTGCGCCCAGGAGAGAACTGAGAACGAATCGCAGCGCGCCAGTGCGCCCAGGAGAGAATTGAGAACGAATCGCAGCGCGCCAGTATCCAGATGTAGTTGCATCTAAGGTTATAACTAGGTGCACTTAGGTGCATGAATGTTAACAAGGTAAATTACTTGCATTCGTAAGTGAAAATAGGTGCACAAGTGCATGTAAAATGTATTACAGGTGCAAGTAAAATGTACACTAAGCATCAATACTAGGTGCACCTAACGGTATAATTAGTTGCACCTAGGTGCACGAATGTTAACAAGGTAAATTACTTGCACTTGTAAGTGATTTTACTTGCATTTTTTACTTGCAAATGTGCACCAACTACTTGCCCTTATAATAAATTTACTTGCACCAAAGTTTTAGTTCTTTACGAAAATGCCACCACGTCATTTTTTTAAAATTACATCTAATTCGTTGACCTGGACACGTGGACGGCTGTGAATAGTTCTTATTTCTCTCCTGAGCACCCGTTCTCATTAGAGCGTGCCCCTCTATATATATATTTAGGAAACGAATCAAATGAAAACGCGCTGACAAGAGAGAAATAGGAACACATTGCAACCATCCATCTAGATAGATCTAATGAATTAGAAACACTGTTTTTTAAATGCAGTGACATTTTCATAAATAATAGAACTTTGAAGTGCAAGTAAATTGTGTTAAAATTGAAAATAACAGTTTCATAGAGTGTACCTAAGTACAAGTAAAATGTATTAAAAGTGCAAGTAATAAAATGTATTACAAGTGCAATAAATAATGTACATCGAGCAACAATGTTAAACACGCCTAACGTTATCATTTGTTGCACCAAACGTTATCATTAAGTGAACCAATGCGAAAAAGTAAATTACTTGTACAATTAAGTGTAAATGGTTGCACTTTTAAGTGATTTTACTTATACATTATACTTGTACACTTGCATCTGTTACTTGCACTTTTAACACAAGTTACTTGCACACAAAGTTCTAATTATTAATCTTCTTATATGGACGGCTCATAGACACACGTTTTCACTAGAGTGCAACCCTATATATATATATATATATATATATATATATATATATATATATATATGAGAAAAACTTTCGTGGCTGGACGGAGACAAAGGGGACCCTTATATTTCTGGCCAACTATGGAGACGAAGGGTTCTCTATGGTTGGCTCTGATAGGTTTTTTTAAAATAATTTTTTATTTAAAATTATTAAAATATAAGTTTTAAAAAATATTTTTAAATTTAGTGACCAACACATCATCATATCAACAGGTAAACAAGTCATTTTTTGTGAAAGTACATGAATTTGCATTGTTCAATGACCTAATTGTAGTTTTTTTTATGTTCAGTGGCCTAATTGCATTTTGGTGTATACTTTTGATGGGGTTATGGGATATAGGCCTAATTTTCTAGTTATGGTCAAGCCCAAAGAGGTGATATGAAGTGAGTGGGGGGAGTGATGTGACGGTTATGGAGTGGGGTAGGGAGAGTGGCATGGAGTAAGTGGTAGGGGGAGTGACATGACGGTTATGGAGTTGGGTAGGGGGAGTGATATGGACTAAGTGGTAGGGGGAGTGACATGGAGTGAGTTTGGGGAGTGACATGACGGTTATGGAGTGGGGTAGGGGAAGTGACATGGAGTAAGTGGTAAGGGGAGTGACATGGAGTGTGTGCGGGGAGTGACGTGACGGTTACGGAATGGGGTAAGGGGAGTGACATGGAGTAAGTGAGGGGAGTGACGTGATCACTAGGGGTATGGACATGGAAGGAGGACTAGAGTGCAAGGAATGAGGATGATCCGTGCGTAACAGGAGGGAGGGGAGGAGGACCACCCGCCACCCTCGCCGGAGGGGGCACCGTGGACGGCAATCGCCGCCAAGGGCCACGGCGGGCCAGTTGCGCCCCGCAGCGCATTACCAGCGCGCCCTATCACGCCTGGTGGCGACTGCCATGCCTCCATCGAGCGAGACAGCCGTGCCCATCGCGGACAGCTGCATGGCGCCCAGGCAGGCTCTCGGGTGCATAGCGGCATGTCCTTCGTACCTTCTTGTGCGGAGTTTGACCAAGAGCTTTGGCACGCGGATGGTGGAAGGTTGTCGTAAGAAGACGTGGAACGCATGTTTGGTGGAGAGGTGGCGCCGTCTTGATACCATACACGTGGAGGGTTTTAGGGACCCCATCAACAATACAAGGGGGGGGGGGTCTGGTCCAAGCACGGCATCTCTCATATTACATCCACTTAATAGTTCAGTGGTCAAGTCTTCCTCCTCTGGTTGGTGGGCCTGGGTTCGAGACTTTGTGGCAGCATGGTTGGGTATTCTTTATTATTTATTTATTAGTTCCTTATTTATTGTATTTATTTACTGGTCCCCCTATTATTATTTATTTATTATTTGGGCCGCCATTGCTTGGGCCGGTATCTTTGGGCTTTGTACATATTCTGCTGGGCCTCACGCCCCGATCAGTAATATTACTATTTCATGTTTCGTTCTATATTATTATATCTGGCTTATGGTGGACCCGGTCCCGATAAAACCATCATTGGCGTCGTCTGTGGGGAACGCTGCTAAAAGCACACGTTCCTAGTCTCTATCAGTTCTTGTACAAACCCAAGTACGCCAAAATGGTCGAGTCGCAAAGCATTAATTCGCCACATGGTCTTAACGGGGAAATGTGAACCGCGGCTAGGCAAGTTCTACCTCCCTTCAAAGGCATAGATGTCCCCGTTAGAATGGCAGGAGCCAGAAGAGGAACTAAGAGGGCCTGTTAAAGAATAGTGGAAGAATAACTGGTATGGAATAAATAAGGAACGGCCTAGAACTATACGAACTCGGCATAAGGGTCAGATAAACTTAGAAGAAAAAAGGCATTGCAAGAATAAACCTCCGAGATCAACTCAGAGTAGGTGGCAAAGGTTTCGCGAAAATAAGCCTTCGAGGTATTTATATATGACTTGTATATATGTTCTCTTTATTTTTTTCAATGAAAGCTCGTACGTGCTTTCACAGCTATAGATTTCTTACTACTAACCTGACATCAGGCCGAGACATCGGTAAAAAAAAAAAAAAGTGCGTTGTACTGGCATGAAGCAGCAGGCAGCCTACAACACTAGAAGGTGGCGTTCTTAAATCAATGGGATGGTATCCCTGAGAACTTAGCGAACACCCCAAACTACGCATCTGGGCCTACAGGGAAAGGTACGCTACCCAACTTGCAAAAAAAAATAAATAATAAAGAGAAGTGCCTGGGGTTAGCATGGAGAAGCATGCATCCTACAACACTAAAAGGCGGCATTCCTAAGTCAATGGGATTGTATTCTTGAGAACATGGCGAACACCCCAAACTACTCATCTTGGGCTACAGGGAAAAGGTACGCTACCCAGCTTGCAAACAAAAAAAAAAGAGAAGTGTGTGGGGCTAGCATGGAGAAGCAGGCATCCCACAGCACTAAAAGGCGGCGTTCGTAAGCCAATGGATGGTATCCTTGAGAACTTGGCGAACACCCCAAACTACGCATATGGGCCTACAGGGAAAGGTACGCTACCCAGCTTGCAAAAAAAAAAAAGGAAAAAAAAAAGAGAATAGAAAAAGGTGTGTGGTGCTAGCATGGGGCAGCAAGCAGCCCACGACCTTAACGTTTATCCCGCTTCTCAGCGGTCGACTTATCATCTATCCCGCTTCTCAACGATCGACTTATCATCTATCCCGCTTCTCAGCGATTGACTTATCATCTATCCCACTTCTCAGCGGTTGACTTATCATCTATCCCGCTTCCTAGCGGTCGACTTATCATCTATCCCGCTTCTCAGCGGTTGACTTATCATCCATCCCGCTTCTCAGCGGTTGACTTATCATCTATCCCACTTCTAAGGGGTCGACTTATCATCTATCCCGCTTCTAAGCGGTTGACTTATCATCTATCCCGCTTCTCAGCGGTCGACTTATCATCTATCCCGCTCCTCAACAGACGCCATGACTAATGAAATTCGCGTAGTGGAGCCTATGAGGTCGAAGGGGCGTACTTCTACTGTTAGTGGAACATCTAGCACCCAAGGGGTTAAAGGGGTCATAGTCCACCCGCCTAACATCATCTGGCGTAAGAAGAACATGCGATCATATTAGGAGGCTGACTTGAGGATTGAGGAATATGCGAGCTTAACTAAGTGGGGAGGTTGTTGAATTGGAGGAGGAGATACCTGATTGAAAGTTTAGGGAGGTTGGCAGGGCCTATGTCTTATACTTCACATAGTCATTATCCAATAACTATAAGAAGTGGGAGACTTATGATGGGGTTATGGGATATAGGCCCAATTTTCTAGTTGAGGCCAAGCCCAAAGAGGTGAAATGAAGTGAGTGGGGGGAGTGATGTGACGGTTATGGAGTGGGGAAGGGGGAGTGGAATGGAGTAAGTGGTAGGGAGAGTGACATGGAGTGAGTAAGGGGAGTGACATAACGGTTATGGAGTGGGGTAGGGCGAGTGATATGGAGTAAATGGTAGAGGGAGTGACATGACGGTTATGGAGTGAGGTAGGGGAGTGACATGGAGTAAGTGGTAGGGGGAGTGACATGGATTGAATGGGGGAAGTGACGTGACAGTTATGGAGTGGGGTAGGGGGAGTGACATGGAGTAAGGGGGGGGGGGAAAGGACTGACGGGATCACTTGTGGTATGGATATGGAAGGATGCCTAGGGTGCAAGCAAGGAGGATGATCCATGCAGAGGGAGGGGAGTAGTGCCACTTGCCACCCTCGCCCGAGGGGGCGCTGGCCACCCGAAGAGGGTGCCGTGGGCGGCAATCGTCGCTCAGGGCCACGGCGCCCCAGGCGCGTCGGTCGCGCCCTTCAGCGAACGACCAGCGCGCCTTGTCACGCCTGGTGGTGGCTACCGTGCCGCCACCAAGCACGATAGCCGCACCCATCGTGCGCGGACGGTTGTGTTGCGCCTAGGCAGGCTCCCAAGTGCATAGTGGCATGTTTTTCATACCTTCTTTTGTAGAGTTTGACCAAGAGCTTAGGCACGTGGATGGTGGGAAACTGTCGTAGGAAAACGTGGGACGCGTGTTTGGTGAAGAGGTGGCGCCGTCTTGATACCGTACATGTGGAGGGTGCTAGGGACTCTATCAACAGTATAAAGTGGGGCGAGAGGGGGGGGGGGTCTGGTCCAAGCAAGGCATCCCTCAGATCATGATCCACTCAATTGTTCAGCGGTCAGGTCTTCTTCCCCTGGTTGGTGTGCCTGGGTTCGAGTCTTAGTGGCAGCATGGTTGGGTATTCTTTATTATTTATTTATTAGTTAGTCCTTAAGTTTCTTATTTATTGTATTTATTTACTGGTCCCCCTATTATTTGTTTATTTATTATTTGGGCCGCCATTTCTTGGGCCGGTACCTTTGTGCTTTGTACATATTCTGCTAGTGGACCCGATCTCGATAAAACCATCAAGTTTAACGACTCATTTGACCTTTATTACTGTTAGGAACACTTTGTAACTAGATTTTGATGACTCAAGGCCCTCAATTCTTTTATGTCTAAGATTTAGGTCGGGTTCTTATCTTGTTCGAATCGTTATTCGAATCGTTAACCAGAGTGAGCGTATCAAGCACTCGTGGATATCACTTTGAGACAATGACATTCAATCCGGGTTTTCATCTCTCAAAAATTCATGATCAAGAACGAAAGATAGAAGAACAAAGACTTGAAGACTTGAAGATTCGAAGACGAAGGCCGAGAGTTTGCAAAAGACCGAATTATGGAAGGGTCTACCTCTTGTGTTATCAAGGCCGAATGATAAAGAAAGATCATTCGACGAGTTATGGGACAATTGGTAAATTCAACTAATCATGTTCGAGTGGACAAAGGAACGAGTCCTTAAACAACTCGATACGACACGCTAAAGACATTTTTTGAGCGTATATAGTCTGAAACCTTAACCTAGAAACATATCCCCAATTCAACAATCATTAAATGCCATATCCGTTGTGTAGTGCTAAAAGACAAATGTCAGCACACTTTATGGACCAACGGCTAAAATAATATTGACACCCACAGGCACTCAATACCCAACGATCTCTACTCACTGATCAATAGGGTTTTGAAAATTTGTCTTCCTCTCCAACGAGACAATGGTCGCACCTATAAATACCCCATTGATAAGTGCTTATTTGTCTATATTTTCCCCCCTTTCACTACGTCATTTTGTTTATAAATCATTCCAAATTTCATGAGAATTAGTACTTATTTGTGCTATTTTGCAAAGAGCTGAGTATGAGTTGGAAAACATTGAAAGCAAAGATGAGTATTTTCATGCATTTTAGTGAGCATTGGAGTCAAATGGAGGCCAAATATGGAGCTATGTAGATAGATGCAACACTCCTAAGAAAGTCTAAGATTGGTATTTTCAATGGTCTTGGTCATTTAGGTAAACCAAAACAAAAGAAGAGCAAAAGATCAAGGCATTGCCATTTTCGCTCATTTCGACCACTGTTCGGTTATTGGATCATATATCAGCCTAGGAATGTCCAAATGAGGTGATTTCTTGCACCATTTGAAACCCAACTTGAAGCGCTACAACTTTGTTGAAGACCAAAAATGACAATGAAATTATTTTGGGGGTGAAAAATAGCCTACAACTCAAAGTAGCTGCATAGAGTTCGGAAATGCAATTTCTAAAGGCCACCCACACTTGCCAGAGCGATTTCTCGCTTTGAAGCTAGATTTGTTGATCCTAATCCTCAAGCAAGCCTAAGCAATCGCCAAGGAGATGGGAGATGAAACAACCAGAGCTGAGGAAGATATAGAGATAGACGAAGTGGATCACACTTCTGTTGCTGAGGCCAAACCCTCAAATGATCAATCTAATGTTCCAGAGGCCGAGGATGCAACACCATCAGTTGCTGATGAGTCAACTGAACAGATAGAGGAGGCAACAAATTAGATGCAATTGGTTCTTTACAAAGGAGTGGTCGATTACCCCTCTTGCTCAAGAGGATGCAGTACCGAGGAAACCGGTTGAAGTCGTTGACATTCCGAGCAGTTTTTCATCATCCGGAGATGTTGAGATTCCAAGAAGGGACTTTCCTCTAGTAATGTCAGTCTGCCAACCATCATTTATACCTCGAGAGAAAGATGTGGCGAGGAATGATGGCGAGCCAATAACTACCCCTTCAGCACGAACTCATCCGCCTTCTGAGGCTGGATTTATTTAATAGTCGTGCCCAAGCTCAGCAAGTGGTGAAAATTGGGATGCACCACATGGTGCGAGCCACAACGACTTCGAGCCTTTTAGTGCTGAACCAACGGGGATGCATCATTGATTCTGAATGTTCTTCAAGCCATGGCCAAGGATAACAAGCAACACATCAAGGATATGAGGAAGGCAATCCGTCGCACAAGGAGGACGACTGATGAGACGAAGGCTTCTGTTGTTCAAGAAGCTAATGCTATCAAGAACTTCGTCGAGACTTAGATCCCTCATTCGAGCCAAACTGGATCATCATCTCGTGATCAGGAATTTCAGGAAGTTGTGATCAAATTGCTCGACAACACCAAGATGATGATAGCCGAAATGTTACGCTCAATGGAAGTTGTTTTCGAATGAATGGCTAATCTTCATTCAAGCTAAGAGAAGATCAGAAGGAACAACATTTCTTGAAGCACAACCAATTTGAAATCAAGGAATAAGTCGACTTATCTTGTGAGAGGATGAGCCTTGTGAATAAGAACATCTCGATAGTTGGCGAAAATCAAATGAAGACTCTATGGGAAATTACTACTATTAAAGAGATGATTCTTGGGTTATCTAAGGCCCCAACATCAACTTGTGGTGATGATGCCAAAAAGGGGGAAGAGAGAAGAGACCAAGATGATATTGGAAGAGATAGCAGATATCTTATGCCTTAATTCGACTACTTAGCGCTTCAACCTCCACCAGCTCAATCTCCTCGTCCTCCTTCACAAGACATTTAATCGTACCAACCGCCTACCTCTCGAGACGTTCAACCTACCAGACCCTCAAGCTTTCACGGAGATCAACCATTTAGGGCAACTAGAAAGCAACATCATCACGACCATTCCAAGAGATCTGCTTCAAAACCAATAATGAATCGCACTGCAGAAGGTCAATGGGTTGCATATGTACCTTATGTTGAGGGGAGTGGTGAAAGATTCCATGGATGCAATATCCCCCCTACATGAAAAGGCGGAGCAACCTGCAAAGGAAAGACTTCTAGAAACGCAGAAATGAAGCGATCCAAAAGGAAAATAAGAGGAAAGAAGAGGCAAATAAAGAGTTGAAGAGACAAAGAGAAGAAGATCTTGCGCGTTCAAGAGAAATAAGGGGAAAAGTGGCAGATATTACAAGGATTCAGAGAGACGAAGAACATCAAGTCAAATACAAAGTAGTCTTTTAGATCATGGTAGATGCTGAACAAAGCTTCATCGAAGGGATGAACACCGCAGAATTTCTATTCTGATGGATCCGAGGCATAATTGAAGGAAGCAACATCCTCAGAGCTTTCAACAACTACATGCGCTTCAAGGTCACTACGAAGTATGCCGATCTTATCAAGGATAAGAACATTCATGAGTCCAAACGAGCTATCGATGATATCTTGATGATCGGGACATGCGTCAACGTGGAAGACTCCTATAAGCTTTGTATTAGATAAAAGCTTTTTGTAGTCGCCTGAATTGTAATGATCTTCAAAGTTGAACAAAAAGGATATTTGGGGTTGCGTTGAGTTTTAATTTCTAATAATTTTACTCCTAAAAATCTATTTGTTATACTCAACTATTCGGCTGTTTGTAATGAAAATCCTTTTCATGGATAATTTTAGCCCTATGGTTAGAGTATAGGTTTTGGCATCATCAGAAAAGAGGAAGTTGTTAGGAATACTTTGTAACTAGATTTTGATGATACCAAACGTAAGAGTTTATAACCCTCAATTCTTTTATGTCTTAAACTTATGTCGAGTCTTTATCTTGTTCGAATCGTTAACCAAAGTGAACGTATCAAGCACTCGTGGATATCACTTTGAGACAACAACATTCAATCCGAGTTGTCATCTCTCAACAATTCATGATCAAGAACGAAGGATAGAATAACGAAGACTCGAAGACCTGAAGATTCGAAGACAAAGGCCGAGAGGTTGAAAAGACTAAATCATGGAAGGGTTTAACTCTTGTGTTATCAAGGCCGAATGGTGAAGAAAGATCATTCGAGGAGTTATGGGACGATTGGTAAAGTCAATCGATCGTTTTTGAGTTAACAAAGGAACACGTCGTTAAACAACTCGATAAGACAAGCCAAAGATATTCTCTGAGTGTACAAAGTCTGAAACCTTAACCTAGGAACATATCTCTAAGTCAACTATCATTAAATGTCATGTCCGTTGTGTAGTGTTTAAAGACAAATGTCAGCACACTTTATGGACCAACGGCTGAAATATTACCGACACCCACATGCACTCAATACCAGGGTTGCAATAGGCGCTAAGCGCTAGTCGGACAGTAGACTAGCGCCTAAGCGGTCTAGGCGAAAACCTATAAAAACACAAAAATAATGCATGTGTATGGGTGTATGTCATATATATATACATACATACATACATACATACATACATATGAGTAGTTAATACCCATTTTGGTCCCTCAACTATAGTGTAATACTTGATTTTGTCCCATAGAATTAAACGTACCCAATTTAGTCCTCTAACTTGTAAAATATACTCAATTTGGTCCTCCGTTACAATTTCCATCCATCAGCCGTTATAAATGGGGGCAAAATCGTCATTTTCAATAATAGTCGAGGGACCAAAATGAGTATTTATTTTTATTTATTATTATTATTATTATTATTATTATTATTATTATTATATTTAATATTGGGACAATGTCTCTTAGTTTAGTTTTATATATCAACGCTAGGGGTGTGTAATCTATTAACCGAACCGTTTTAACCAAAGTTTTGAAAACTTTAACCGTTAACCGAACCGAACCGAATTGAAAATTTTTTTGGATTAATCGGTCGGTTAATATATTAACAAAACTTTTTAAAGCTAAAGTTCTAAATCCTAAAAATAATACCTATAATAATAAATTCAATTAAAATAATACATATAGTAACAAATCCATAAGAAAATATACAAAAATAATATCATAAAAACATTACAAATTTATAGAGATTTTACATATTGGATTATATATTTATTTATTTAGTTATATATACGTTTAAAATTTCGGTTAATAGTTCGGTTGACCAACAATTTCGAACCCAATTAATTGTTAATCAAAATTTTAAAAAGCCTTTAACGATTAACTGAACTGAAAAAGTTCAGTTAAAATGATTAACTGAACTTTTTCGGTTAACAATTAATCATTTTAACTGAACTTTTTCAGTTCGGTTAATCGTTAAAGGCTTTTTAAAATTTCGATTAACGGTTAATTGGGTTCGAAATTGTCGGTCAACCGAACTATTAACCGAAATTTTAAACATATATATAACTAAATAAATAAATATATAATCCAATATGGTAAAATCTCTATAAATTTGTAATGTTTTTATGATATTATTTTTGTATATTTTCTTATGGATTTATTACTATATGTATTATTTTAATTGAATTTATTATTATAGGTATTATTTTTAGGATTTAGAATTTTAGCTTTAAAAAGTTTGGTTAATCGATTAACCGACCAATTAATCTAAAGAAAAATTTCAATTCGGTTCGGTTAACGGTTAAAGTTTTATAAACTTTGGTTAAAATGGTTCGGTTAATAGATTACACACCCATAGCGTTGATATATAAAACTAAACTAAGAGACATTGTCCCAATATTAATTATAATAATAATAATAATAAGAGTTTATTACTGAAATGGTCCCTCGACTATTGCGAAATTACCAATTTGGTCCTCGACAATTTTTCGTGCCCAATTAAGTCCCTCGACTTTGAAAATTTTAACCAATTTGGTCCTCCGTTTATTTTACCGTTAAACATCCGTTAAAATCGGGACCAAATTGGTAATTTTGCTATAGTCAAGGGACCAAATTGGTAATTTTCCTATAGTCAAGGGACCNATAATAATAAGAGTTTATTACTGAAATGGTCCCTCGACTATTGCGAAATTACCAATTTGGTCCTCGACAATTTTTCGTGCCCAATTAAGTCCCTCGACTTTGAAAATNATAATAATAAGAGTTTATTACTGAAATGGTCCCTCGACTATTAAGTACCCATTTTGGTCCCTTGACTATTATTGAAAATGACGGTTTTGCCCCCATTTATAACGGCTGATGGATGAAAATTGTAACGAAGGACCAAATTGAGTATATTTTAGAAGTTAGAGGACTAAATTGAATACGTTTAATTCTATGGGACAAAAATTAAGTATTACACTATAGTTCCATATATATATATATATATATATATATATATATATATTACTTCACTTATTTATATAAATAAATAAATTTAAATATAATAAAAAAAATTAACAGTGCTGACTCGCCCGAGTTAACTTGGCTAACTCTGTCGAGTTTGGCGAGTTAACTCGGTTGAATTCGGCCGCCAACTCAGTCTAGTCGGCCGAGTTAGGCGCTAGGCGGCCGCCTAGGTAGCCGGCCACCTAGACAGACCCCTAGGTAGCAATTTGCCTCGGTCTAGGGGAGCCTAGCGCCTAGGCGGCCTGCGTGGCCGATTTTTGCGACAGTACTCAATACCCAACAGTCTCTATTCACTGGTCAATAGGTTTTGAAAATTTGTCTTCTTCTCCAACGGGACAATGTTCACACCTATAAATACCCCATTCTTACACAAGATGTGGTGTTGGTTTCAAAAAAAGTTTTCGAAGTGCTAAAAGCTTGAGAATCATTTAGTTCTAGTGACTGGGTTTTAGAGAGACATTTTGCAAGTTCTAGATCCAGATTTTCAAGAAGACTTGAGTTGTTTCATCTATCATATTTAGATTCCAAGAGCCAAGCTTCTCTATCTCGATTTTGTCCAGCTTATTACTTGGTTGTTGTACTGAGGAGATAGTGCAAACTTTCGAGTCATGAAGTGCAATTTATATCATTGAGCCGGAGTCATGAAGTGCAATTTATATCATCGAGTCGAACCACTATAAAAACTCTCTCTCATTTGACTTGGTTACAATGTAATATCTGTAACAATCTCCTTCACTGAAGCTCAAACCCACTCCCATCCATATGAGAATGTAAACCGGGTGCCACTAGACCACAAGGTCTTTGGCGAGTTGTTAAGACATTACACTTAACGATTCGTAAAGCTTTTCAAAACAACATTTAGGGCAACTAGAAAACAACATCATCACGACCATTGCAAGAGATCTGCTTCAAAACCAATAATGAATCGCACTGCGGAAGGTCAATGAGTTGCATATGTACCTTATGTTGAGGGGAGTGGTGAAAGATTCCATGGATGCAATATCCCCCCTACATAAAATGGCGGAGCAACCTGCAAAGGCAAGACTTCCAGAGAAATGAAGTGATCTAAAAGGAAAATAAGAGGAAAGAAGAGGCGAATAAAGAGATAGTTGAAGAGACTGAGAGAAGAAGATCTTTCTCATTCAAGAGAAATAAGGGCAAATGTGGCAGAAATTACAAGGATTCAGAGAGACGAAGAACATCAAGTCAAATACAAAGTAGTCTTCGAGATCATGGTAGATACTGAACAAAGCTTCATCGAAGGGATGAACACCATATAATTTCTATTCTGGTGGAACCGAGGCATAGTTGAAGGAAGCAACATCCTCGAAGCTTTCAACAACTACATGAGCACCAAGGTCACTACGAAGTATGCCGATCTTATCAAGGATAAGAGCATTCATGAGTTCAGACAAGCTACCAATGATATCTTGATGGTCGGGACATGCGTTAACGTGGAAGACTCCTATAAGCTTTGTATTAGATATATTTTTGTAATTTCCTGAATTGTAATGATCTTCAAAGTTGAACAAAAAGGAATTTTGGGGTTGCATTGAGTTTTAATTTCCAATAATTTTACTCCTAGAAATCTATTTGTTAAACTCAACTATTCGGTTGTTTGTAATGAAAATCCTTTTCAGGGATAATTTTAGCCCTATGGTTAGAGTATAGATTTTGGCATCATCAGAAAAGAGGAAATTGTTAGGAACACTTTGTAACTAGATTTTGATGATACCAAACTTAGGAGTTTAGACCTCTCAATTCTTTTATGTTTAAACTTATGTCGTCGAGTTCTTATCTTGTTCGAATCGTTATTCGAATCATTAACCAGAGTGAGCGTATCAAGCACTCGTGGATATCACTTTGAGACAATGACATTCAATCCGAGTTTTCATCTCTCAACGATTCATGATCAAGAATGAAAGATAGAAGAACAAAGACTCGAAGACTTGAAGATTTGAAGACGAAGGCCGAGAGGTTGCAAAAGACCGAATCATGGAAGGGTCTACCTCTTGTGTTATCAAGGCGGAATGATAAAGAAAGATCATTTGAGGAGTTATGGGACAATTGGTAAATTTAACTAATCATGTTCGAGTGGACAAAGGAACGAGTTGTTAAACTACTCGATAGGACAAGCTAGAGACATTCTTTGAGCGTATATAGTCCAAAACCTTAACCTAGGAACAGATCCCTAATTCAACAATCATTAAATGCTATGTCCGTTGTGCAGTGCTAAAAGACAAATGTCAGCACACTTTATGGACCAAGAGCTGAATAATACTGACACCCACATGCACTCAATACCCAGCGATCTCTACTCACTGATCAATAGGGTTTTGAAAATTTGTCTTCCTCTTCAACGAGACAATGTTCACAGGTAAATACCCCATTGATAAGTACTTATTTGTCTATATTTTTCCCCCTTTCACTAAGTCATTTTGTTTATAGATCATTCCGAGTTGTCATCTCTCAACAATTCATGATCAAGAACGAAGGATAGAATAACGAAGACTCGACGACTTGAAGATTAGAAGACAAAGGCTGAAGGTTGAAAAGATTAAATCATGGAAGGGTTTAACTCTTGTGTTATCAAGGTCGAATGGTAAAGAAAGATCATTCGAGGAGTTATGAGATGATTGGTAAAGTCAGCCGATCGTTTTCGAGTTAACAAAAGAACGAGTTGTTAAACAACTCGATAAGACAAGCCAAAGATATTCTCTGAGTGTATATAGTCTGAAACCTTAACCTAGGAACAGATCTCTAAGTCAACTATCATTAAATGTCATGTCCGTTGGGTAGTGTTAAAAGACAAATGTCAGCACACTTTATAGACCAACGGCTGAAATATTACTGAAACCCACATGCACTCAATACCATGGTTGCAATAGGCGCTAAGCGCTCGTCGAGCGGTAGACTAGCGCCTAGCGCCTAAGCGATCTAGGAGGTACCTAGGCGGCAACCTATAAAAACACAAAAATAATGCATGTGTATGGGTGTATGTCATATATATATATATATATATATATATATATATATATATATATATATATATATATATATATATATATATAT
>NC_044920.1:14316285-14331003 GCF_003576645.1 Ipomoea triloba | reverse complement strand
GTGTGTGTCATATATATATATATATATATATATATATATATATATATATATATATATATATATATATATATATATAGTAGAGTTCAAGTGTGGACGCGTCTTAACGTGTGAACAGTACGGCCTCACCACTATGCATACAGATATATACCACTCAGTGTTAGAAAATGCACCATACAAATATGCACCGTTAGGTACACATCACAAAAAAACACACCACTAAGTATGGAAATATACACCACACAGTATTTGGAAATGCACAATTAGAGACAGGGGAGTTATGGTCCATTATTTTTGGTGTGTATTTTCATGTGGTGCATTTTCTAACATTGAGTTGTGCATTTTCTAACATTGAGTGGTGCATTTTATAACATTGAGTGGTGTGAACTGCACTGTTCACACGTTAAGATGCGTCCACACTTGAGCAGATTTATATATATATATATAAATATAAATATATATATATATATATATATATATATATATATATATATATATATCTTAGTTCTCTTATTTATATAAATAAATAAATTTAAATATAATAAAAAAAAATTAAAAAGGCCGACTCGCCCGAGTTAACTTGACTAACTCTGTCGAGTTTGGCGAGTTAACTCGGCCAAATTCGACCGCTAACTCGGTCCAATCAGTCGAGTTAGGCGCTAGGCGGCCACCTAGACGGACGCCTAGGTAGCAATTTAAATATGTGGGCAAGAAAAGAATATGAATATTATTCTTGAGGCTTCCCATTCATTACATGGAACTATAAATACATCTTTCATTCATTAACCTCTCCATCCCAAAACCAACAAAAATAAAAACATAAAAAATGGAGATGGAACAAAAAACACCACAAATAGTAGGCAAGAAGCTATGGAACATAATGAGAATAGTATTGTACATGGCGAGAAAAAGCAAGCTAATGCTTGACCTCCAAATCTCCCTGGAAGTCATGCTCAAGAGAGGGAATAAGCTCGCCAGAAAAGCCATTAGCGACCTCATCGTGCTCCACCACGGCGACGCCCACACCCTCTCTTGCCGGTCCAACGACGCGGCCGCCGTGTTGTTCGTAGGCCCACACGAGTACGAGTTCAGCTGCAGCAACAGCCCCGCCGCCTCTCTATTCCCGTCTTCGTCGCACTACGCCGGCAGCAGCAAACGCCGCAAACGCAACCGCCACAAGAACCGCCGCCGCGACGACGATATCGTTTCGTTTCAAAAGGCGGTTTTGGGCAAGGAGATCATGGTGGCGGCGTCTCCGCTGCCGGTGAGGCAATTTCCTCTAAAAGATAGCTCAGAGGGAGGCTCCGAAATCGATAAAGATGCTGAGGAGTTCATCAACAAATTCTACACAGACTTGAAGAAACAGCGACGAATTGCGGCGCTTGAACCTCCCTCGCCTTTTCATATTTGGGCACACTGAAGGATTAGGTGCAACATCTATCTATCTGTGTACATGTAACACTTTTCCATGCGAATTCAACTCCACTCATCTCCAATTCTCCATTCACACCTCACCAATATTTTATTTTCTATAATATTACTCAGTAGTATTTATTATATTGTACCAAATTTTGTATTGTCTAATGTGATTTTTAAATTGGATAATGTATGAATATATAACAAAAGATTATGATACTTTGAGCTTATTATTATTATTATTTTTGTTTAATTTATGGCTTAAATATGAAGGGTTGAGTTAAATTATGGTTTTAAAGAGGAGGGGTCTGAATGAATGAATTCCATTGATGAGGGGAAACTTTTGCTTGGTTGGTTTACAGGCCAGTTTTAATGTGTTGCTCTACTTGCTATCGGAAGTTGTTGCATTGCAATTAAGGGCTGAATTTATTAGCTAGGTATTTTGAAGTTTATGTGATGTTTAATAATTTGTATTTGTAACGGTACGGTCTATTCAACAATGTTTTCTAGAGGTAGGGTAGCGCTCCATTTGAGTAGCTGGAAGGTCACTTACTCACTTATCGTGTTCAATTGTAGATAGACATCAGAGTCACCATTCTAATTTTTAGCTTTATCATTTTATTTATTTATTTATTTATTTTGATACGATTATTACATCTCTAAAAACTACTGCAGTACAATTGTTAACTATATATCTCTTCTTCTCCCAAGGTTGAATCCCCAGCCCTAAGGGTCTCCCATATCCCGGCCTGTGACTCAATGGCTTAGAAAACAGAGCCAAATGCTGGTGCGTACAAGCTACAAGTAACTGTCCACTTTGGACATAATCGCCACTAGTCGTTAAATCGTGGACCATGGTCCACAAAGTTTTATGGACTATGGTCCAAAAACGGCACCGTTTCTTTAAGTAAAGAAACTGTTGCCGTCACATCTTAACGGAGCCTCGTAAATGAAACTACAGTTATCTCAAATGATACTGCCTCACATTTGTTTCTATATTATCAAATGAAACTATAGTTATATAGAAATGAAACTGTGGTTGTGTTGAAAGGAAACTGCAGTGTATATATAAAATGAAACTGAATAACAGTTTCACATATTTGAATGTATATTGTGTTGGAAAAATAGCACTAAAATGGCATTTAAGTGGTCATTTTGTGGTACAATTTAAAGTGGGGTCCACAACCGATTTGGGTCGGGCCAAACTGGATTCGGGTTCTTCGTAGTGAGACGAAGAGATCCATATATTGTACACTCAAAATGGATAATGGGTGAATGAGAAATTGGTTCTCAAAGTAGACCCATTGGAGATGGAATTGAAGTGAGGAAAAGTTTATGTAGTTTTGCCCCATATTGGTTGGGAAGGAAGATTTGTCCCACTATAAATACAAGAGGCTTTTTAAGGCTAATTGACTTGTATGGCATACAGGCTCTCTCTCGCGCGCAGGGGGGGTGCAAATCAAATCCTAAATTGAGCCTGAAAAGGCTTGACTCGTGTACTCCGGCACCTGCGGGCACGAATGTTGTCCGGAAAATTGGCTGGCCTTGCGGGCTAAGTTATGTCATAGTTTTGAACAAGTGTGATCTCTCGTTCCCGTGCGAGTGTGCCTCCGATGTCTCGAAGCATGCACTACGTCTCGCGGCATGCACGATGTCTCGTTGGTTTGCAGATTGGACCATGTCTCGCACTGCGACTCTAGTGACCTCTCGTACGCGACGTTTCACCTACTGTGTTTGTTCAAAAATAACTCTTGGTATTACGGAATTAATTTCATTAATTCCAATCATTATTTTTAGAGTTATTTTGTGAGTAATGGACTTGGTAATGGGTGTTAATGTTGGTTAGTGGTAGAATTAATTTATGCTAGTGGGTGGAGGTTACAAATGGATTAGCAATGCCATGATTAATGCTATGATCCACTCTCCTCTACTATGTATTCGTAGGTGAGTAGCAGTTTTTGAAGACACGAAGCTACAAGCTTAGAACACACGAATACACTGGTTTTCTCCCTCAAAACACTGCTCATCATTCCTTCAAGCCACCTGCATTGATCCCACATCCTAATTCACCGGATACCTAGTTTGTGTGCTCAAACGCCGGTATCGTAGTACGTTTTATCCTGGGAAACCTAGACCGCAATGCTCCAACACCTCGGGAGGCGGTAAATAAGGTTTTAAGGATAGTGGCAACACGACTCGTGCTTCCAACCATCCCGAGATCATCCGATTTTCGTCCGTTGGCTTTTTCAGGTTTATTCAACCTTTTGTAGGTTTTATTTTCCTGTGTTATTATCCTCCGTGGATATTTTTGTTGTTTTTTCCATTTTCTATTGAATTTCGAGAATCAATTTCCTTACATATTGTCCAATGAAACTGTAGTTATATCGAAATGATATTGCAGTTGTGTTATAATGAAACTATAGTGTATATAAAATAAAACTGAATAACAGTTTCACATATTTGAGTGTATAATGTTGAATGAAACTGTAATTATATCGAAAAGAAACTGTAGTTATATCGAAAGGAAATTATAGTTGTGTTGAAAGTAAACTACAGTGTATATAAAATAAAACTGAATAACAATTTCACATATTTGAGTGTATATTGTCAAATGAAACTTTAGTTATATCGAAACGATATTGTAGTTGTGTTGTAATGAAACTATAATGTATATAAAAAGAAACTGAATAACAGTTTCACATATTTGAGTGTATAATGTCGAATGAAACTGTAGTGTGTATAAAATGAAACTGAATGAAACTGTAGTGTGTATAAAATGAAACTGAATAATCCCCATAGTACCGTTACTGAGGTTCGAACCTTGATATCTTCTTCCAAATATTGCCTATTGAATCAGTGAGCTAGCTCAACCCGTGCAAGTTGTTAACTATATATCTCTTAGATAAGGGATGGAGTCTCTTCATTTTATCCGTATTTATGTGCTAAGAAGATTATATATATTGTGCTAAAAATATTCGACTTCCCTTACTTTTTCTAGCTTTGACAAAAAATTTCTTATGCCATCCATTTACCTTTCATCAATTTCTCTTATATCAATTTTCCTTTTATCTGCGATTCTAACATGGAATCAAAGTGGTTGCACCTATTTTTATTCACCTAGCTGTTTGTCTAAACATATACCCTCATCGGCCTATGGTTCATTTATATAATTGTACATTTGGATATTCAGTCCTAACGGGGTTTTGACTAAAACGAGAAATTTTTTCCAGTGATAGACAAAAATAGGAAGGTTTTCAATTGTGGACAACCCTAAGACAAATTAAACTCTATTGAGACTTGCATTTTTTGTGTTGACCAAATAAAAAGCCCAAGTCCAATAGAGTTTATTTTTATTTCAAATTTTTTTAATGTTGAATACATAAAACACAAGTGCCAATTGTGTGTGACATTGTATATACGTCACATGCAAGTGAGAGTTACGTTGCGTTTCTACTTTGTATTTGTGTACACTACTGAAGATGCAGTTTTGCGTAGGGGTGAGGTGTCGAATAATGTGAATGTATGTGTAAGGATAAAACGAAGAGTCTATGACTCCCCGAGTGTCGGTCTCGAAGGAGGGACGTGGAGGTGTGTCAATTCCTAGTGCTTTCGATTGATTGAGTCATGTGATGCATTGAGTGTGGGTTGTGGATGTGGTGAATGGAGATTTGAAGGTGTAAGTGTTCATCAAGTAGTGCAAAGTGAAGATAAAACAAATATAAGAAAACAAGTATAAGAAAATAAAGGATTGGGTCGTGTTCATCTATGTTGCATCCTAGTGTGTCTAAAGCAATGGGTAAACGAAGCATTGATGTTGGTTATTCAAGAGTGTGTCTACTTAGTCCTTTTCCACCTCTGTGTACTAGGGCTTCTTAGACTTAGGAGTGCCTTTTAGCAACCAAAGTCCTAAGAGACATTTTATCAAACACCTTAGATACACACTTTCCTACTATTCCTAATTAATTTCATGTGATCTATGATTGCCATAAAGCTTCAATCTCAACTCTAATCAAAGACATGAAAGAGTCAAGAGCTCAATCTCTCATTTAGATTGGCCAAATCCATACAAGATCTCATCAAAACAACAATCAATAGACAAGAATAGGAATTCCAACAAACAAAACAATTAAACCCAAAATAAGACATAAGATCAGCACACTAGCCACATAGCTTCACACCATCCAAACCCTAGATTAAACTAGCCACACATATCAAGAATTCAAGAGCAAAAGCTAATTCAATCTAAGAACAAGATAATAAAAATAGATTAAAATGTAATAGAGATCACCTAGTAATGAGAAATGGTTTCCTCAATCTAAGCTTCAAGTCTTTCTTTACAAGGTGAAATTTGAAAGACTAACTATCCTAAAAACTAAGAAAATGAAAAGGGAACTTTTGAAATTGAAGAAGGGAAAGAAGCTCCCAAAAGAAGAACTCCCCTGAAATTCTATCAAGGTGCCTTAAATAGTCTCCCAAATTTCGCCCTAAAAATATTTCCGCGCAGTGCTCTATCCACGCCACCTACACGCGTGGTTGCTGGCGTGGACAGCTACTGGAAAGCTGCCACGCCACCGACACGCGTGTAGGCCTCTTTCCGGGCCCTCAGGACTCCTGACTTGCTCGGTTTGCTCGTTTAGTTCGTTCCTTGTTCCTAGCTAGTAGCTCCCAGGACCTCTGAAATGTCTCAATTTACACCAAGGGTAGCTTTGTGTGCGGTTAATGAATTTAAAGCACAAAATCTCACAAGATTATCACTTAAGGATACTAAAATTGCTATAAAACACCCTTGTTTATACTCAAATAATAGGTGTCTTGGGAGCTTATCAACTACAATTAAAAAAAATTAAAATTTTGCATAATGTTCATTATGTATTCTGTTATGAACCATTATCATTTTCTTGTTTTGCGAAACTCAATAGTAAGTTTATCATAATGATAAGATGAGTATTGCATTTATTTGTTTAAATAATAAATACTTTGTTTGAATCATATATGCCTTAAGCTCTTTTTTAGTTAAAAATGTAGAGATTTAGAGAGCTTTATTTGCTCTAGCTTATAAAGCCTACCTAAAAGGTGTTATCGTAGATGCCAACGACACCTATATTTAGGGGTCTTAATGGGGTTAATTTGTGCTAATTTGCTATCCTTTGTAATTATTTATGATCACAATTGCTCTAATGTGCTAATGTTTGCAAAGCTCTATCATATTTTGCACTTTAGTGATTTTTTAAGGTTCTAAGCTTAAGATAAGACATATGGACTTGACCAAGAACAACCAAGAAGAAATCACAATCAGATCCAAGCAACAGAAGGATCCACGATCATGGATTGGATCGTGGATGGGAACCAGAAAGTTCCACGCCCCAATCCACGATCGCTGATGAGAGAGTGGGGAATGTTAAGTGAGCGTGGATTATGTCGTGGATTATTGTGCTCAGCGCGAGATTTGAAGATGATGCTTTAGTAGGAAGGCTATTTAAGGCTTAGATTAGATATTTTGGAGAATTCTTAGATTTTTCAGAGTTAGTCAATTGTAGTGAGAGAATTTCCTAGATTTGCAACACTTAGAACATAGTTTCAATCTTGTACTTTCTACTCAATTTGTACTTTGAAGATCAAGTTGGAAGACAATTGCATTTGGATTTTGATTTCAATTCATTAGGTAATCTCATTTCCTTGCTTGATTTCAATTTCAATTGCTTTCAATTTGTTGAATCTAGGTTAGATGATGCTTTTTATTTCTAGCATGATTGGATAATTTTCTTATAGGAATTGAGTTGATGTGAAATTAGACATAATGATAATGTAAACTTCCTTCAAAATAAAAATGATAATGTAAACTTCAATTCTCAATTAGGTGATTGTATTGCATTGGCTTGATGAAGTATTCTTGTCATCCTTGATGAATTGTATGTGTCCTTTGAGTATGGCCGCCTCTAGGATGTTTAAGGCATTGATTCTAGGCAAGAGATTGCTAGAATCAATGTAGCTCCAAATCACTGATGTTTTCTTGCTTAGATTTCGAAAGATATAGGTAGGAAACGAGGTGAAGGCAAGGTGTTTGTGAAAATGTCTCTTTGGTATTTGGTCACCTAGAAAGTGCTCTAAATCAATAGTATACCTAGTAGACCGAGAAGAGAAAGGTATTAGCAAAACCTCTCAAGAATATTAACTTTGCAATGCAATCAACCTAAGTCATAAGGAACACTACGATGCATCATGGCTAAATAGCAACTCATCCCTAGCTTTTCTTTACTTGAATTCAAATACTTGCTTTTCAATCTTGAATACTACAACATGAATCATTTGCATTTGATTTTTGTGACATGGTATGTGATGAGTATGACTCTATATTCATTGACTTAAGCACAAGTTAACTCTTCCAATTTGCCTTCCTTTGAGAACGATACAAACCCGTGGATCACTACCACTCTCATCTTTGACACCCACATCCTTCACACACATCTTTGATAACAATTTGTCATGTTAATATTAGTAATGGAAAAGAAAAAAATGTTATATGAAGATTTGTTTAGTTGTCTAAATTTGAATGCTTATTAGTACTTAATTATTTTAATAAAGTGATGAAAGCTAATGACATTATTGAAAATTATAGACAAAATTAATAGTGATTCACACAAAGTTAGTGAATTTTTACGTTGTTAAGCTCTATAGCTTTTACTGTTATAGGAGTGAATTAAGCAACTAAACTCGGAAAAAAGAGCAATTAACATTTTTAATAGGTTAACTCTAGATTTTGGCTGACTGGATTACCAAATGTATTTTTATTACTATTATTATTAATATTATTATTATTACTATTACTATTACTATTACTGTTATTATTATGTACCTAGATTATTCGTAGTCCAACATTAAATTCTCCAGGTCAACGTGTTTCGACATGGGTAGCACTGCATAGAGCTTGTTTCTACAGGTAGTCAAAAGAAGGAAGAAGATTTCTCTGGGTTGAAAATCGATGATTTCTGTGCAGAACACTACTAGAAAGGCTTACACTAAGTCCATATCAAGTAGCTACTGGTGTCCAGAGTAGCCTCTAATGGCGGCGGCGAAGTTTCTGGATACTGGTAGCGACTTTTTATAGACTCAGTGTATGCCTTGCCGACAGTGTTTCACATAGAAATCACTGATTTTCTACTTGGAGAAATCGTCTTCCTTCTCCCGGCTCCCCTCCAGAAACAAGCTGTAATACCCAGTTATTTTACAATATGGTTCATAATTATATAAATTTATTATTATATATTATGTGACCCAAAATTATTTCAAGAGTATTTTATTAATATCATTTTAAAGATATTATAGTTTCCTAATTCATATTATCTTATGAATATTATATTGAGTAATATTTTTTCCTAATCTGAGTAAGCTTAATATATATCATATGTAGTATGTATGTATGTCCATCATATATTTATAATGAAATTCCTAATCCTAATTATATTTTCCCTCTACATATATATTATCTTATCTGAGATAACCCTAATTCCATATATTTTACTCTCTGTGTCGCCATTCCCATCTCTCCCAAATAAATAAAATCCTAATTTTCTCCCTATTCATCATCAATCTCCTATTCATCATCAATTAGTCTCAGACTAGCAGACAAGGATCAACAAGAATTTCTAGTGGGTGCAGTAGATTTTGGCTCTAGTGTAAGTATCACCAAAATTTATATTATTTTTCCAATAAAAGTATTATTTTTCCTAAGTGTTTATTCTGAATTGTGTATAAATATATTTGATGTGGTATATTATGATTTTATGGTGTTTTAAAAGGTAAAAATTTCTCAATTTGTTTGTTGTTTGAAAAAATTCTGACTGGCGCAGTTTGAAATCAAAATTTGTGAAAAATACTTTTTAAACTCTGCTTGGCCTGAAATTTTATTTAGAGATCCTAGACTTAAGATATTTGATGTATATAAAATTATTTTGTTGGAGATATGCTTCATTATTTCCAGAAAAATTTCGTAAAGTTGTGGCAGTGTGCTGTCAGTTAAATTTCTGTGCAGCGCAGTGTTGGGGAAAAATTCGAAACAAATACTTCTAGACCTTGGATTGGCCTGAAATTTTTTGTGTATAATCTAGACTTGCTATACTTCTTATCTAGAAAATTTTGTGTTAAAATATGCTACCTATTTTCCTGAGAAAATTCTACAAATCATTGCATAATTTCTTAAATTTCTGTCAATTTTTGTTTCTTGTGTCTTGTTGATTATTTGAGTCATTGAGAAGTTTTTTACTTGAGATTATATGCATATGTGTTGGTTACAGAGGTTGGAATATTATGTTGATTGGAGGCATATGAATATTTTTGGAAAATGCATACATTTGTCGATGAAATTCAAGTGAATGTTATTAGTAGTTTATATTTTAGTTGGCTACAAAGCTTGTGATTGAATTTTGAAAATCTACCATCTTGGAGTGGCATATGAGAAATATTGTTATTATTAACTTTATAAAGATGAAGGATAAAATCATTTGTTGGGTTGTGATGATGCCCTTAATGAATTTTAAGGTTTGTGTACTATCCTGTGGTGAAATTCTGGATACTTGGGTCAAAACCCAGTTTGTTGTGGAGTGAGCAGTAGAAACGTATCATGTCTCAAGAGGACTTTTAATTTTGTTATTTTGAGGAGTGGTTAGCGGAGTCTACCACTAGGGTATTTACCCTATTGAGTAGTAGTAGTAGTCATTGGAAACCCATTGGGGGTGTGCACACTTAAGGTATTAGTTCTGTTCCGCTTAAATGGGATGATTACTGTTCACTAGGGCTTATTAATTAAGACCCTGCCCATTATTTGAGATTAAATGAGATATTTGCGTAGTGTTCAGTAGAGTGATTACTGTTCACTACGGCTTATTAATTAAGACCCTACCCATTATTTGAGATTAAATGGGATTTATGTGTAGTGTTCAGTAAAGTGATTACTGTTCACTAGGGCTTATTAATTAAGACCATGCCCATTATTTGAGATTGAATGGGATTTTGTGTAGTGTTCAATAGAGAGATTATTGTTCACTAAGGCTTGATGATACAAGACTAGGAGGTGAATTAAATCTTACTTAGCTGTGATTACTTAGAATATTGTGAATGTTGCTTATTTGCATCTTTAGGTTCCAATAATATTAGTGTACACATCTATACATATTATTTTCTACAAGTTGTGCTCCTATGTGCTATGTGTATGTAAATAGTTATTTTAGGAGGTGAATTAAATCTTACTTAGCTTTGCGCTAACTTTGGATACTTTTTGAGTATATTTCAGGCGCATCTGCATGAGCATGGATCATGAGAGCGATTCTCCACTTCCTAGATAGTTTGTTAAAATTTCGTTTTTATAGAAAATCTAGAAGTTGTTATTGATTTGTTGTATTACTATTAGTTTGGAGATATCTTTGTAAGTTGTAAATCTTAGCCTTAGCGTTTGGGTATAGAGAAATACCTGAGCGTGGCGATAACACCCATTTTCCTTTTGGTTAGTTAATGCTTCCATAATGATAATAGTGAATTTTAAATTGAGAAAAAAAAATTAAAGGAAAATTTGGTCTTGAAAATTGGGGTGTTACACAAACTGTGCGCGACGGTGTCCATGTCGAAACACGCTGACCTGGAGAATTTAATATCGCATTAGAAATAATCTAGGTTGATAATAATAATAATAATAATAATAATAATAATAATAATAATAATAATAATAATAATAAAAAATAAATAAATAAATAAATAAATTAAACATTTGACAATCTAGTCAGCAAAAACCTAGAGTTAACATGTTAAAAATGTAATTGCTTTTTTGTCCATGTTCAGTGGCCTATTTGGAGGTTATTTGAGTTCGGTAACTTAGTTGTTGTTACTAAATAGTTTAGTTACTTATTTGTACTTTATCCCTTGAAATAACTTTAAATGTTAAATTTATATATGTCTAATTCACCATGTTGAAATTTATGTAGATAAATTATCTCTAATAAATACAGTTTGAATATATTCTTTGATATGAGATTTATTTCTCTCAAGAACATTATGTGAAATTTGTGATTATGTTGTTCAACCTGAAGTAGCATGCAAACAACATTATTTCTTTGGCTTACTAGCAATGAGGTTTATATATACTATTTAAAATCTTGGTCAAGTCATCTTGGAAGACATGATTCATATTTAAATTATGGCGCTAAGAACTTGTAATCTAGTGGCACGAAGTGGCTCTCCCAAATGGGAGATCATGGGTTTGAGCCCCAGTGGGAGCAATATTGACTCTCTGTGCTTCAGTAGGTTGAAAAAATAGTTATGAATAGATACTAGGCTATAACAGAGTTAGTAGTACACACACACACACCTACTTTAATAGAGAAGGCTAATTATGAAGTTAGTCATTGAATTATTGATGGAATAACTTAAAGCCCAAGAAGTGATTAATTCATGGTGGCACACTTTTGTGGTCAAATGAAGCCATGAAAAGAATCACAAAGTAGTATACTAATTGGTCATTCCTATGATGTGTGTACTTGTGAGGTTGAGCTACGACTCTTAATAAATTCATAACCCTATGAGATGGGTGGTCCTACTGAGACGGACTTAATGGATTCACTACTTAATAATTAAGAGGTTGAGCATAAATGTTATTTAATGATCTCAAGTTTGCAAAGAGGTAGAACGTGTGAGATCGCCTACGTGCGTGAGAAGGTTGGCCACCTTCTAAGAAAGAATGTTAGGTTTCTTTCTAAAGCACTCATGAGCATCCTGAGGTTCTCTAGGCCATTTTTGTATAATATCGCAGGACGCACTAATTTTAGAAGATATGTGTGGCATTTAATTCAAATTCTGATGTTTGTAGAGTTCAAGATTCATTCAATTGACAGGTAAGGAATACCCTATGTCACTATGCGTTGGTTCAAGTCGTATGATACCAACTCTTAAATGTTAACTCTCCATTACGTACTCATATCTTCTTGTTCAAACTCAATCTATTTTTCTCCTAGCATTAGTGGGGGATTGTTGATAATGCTAGGCGATAATATTGGCTCAGACAAATGAAACCATGCATTTACCTTTTTGTAGTATGCAATATTTTAATGATTTGTTCTCATGGCATGGATTTATTTCCAAAATTTGTGGACTTGGATCATTTGTCTAATTGTGGTTTCTATTCTCCCATTCCTACTATAAATAGGAATCATATGGGTAGTTCCTAATCATCCAAAAATAAAAAATGTCTTTCTTCTTTTCCTGTAACCCCTCGGTTTTTTCCGACAAAGTTAAGGCTCGAAAATATTTTTTTTAGGCTATGACACTTATGAGATGATCTCTCGGTACTTCAGAAGGATTTTTTTTTAAGTAAGACTAATTATCGATAAGCTGCGAACTACGTACCAGTCACGAACCGAGAAAATTTTAAGGATATAGATTCAGTTCGAATTTTCTAGAATTTGGATTTTTAAGTATTATACGATTAAGCCTGAATTTCTAGTTAGTTCAAGAAAAATTTCAAATGGACTGTAAGGGATAAGTTGTTACGGACTCTGTACCTATATTTAGCGGAATACCGAAAAATTCCCAAACTTGGTGATTTGCGACGGGAATATTTTTAGGATAATTTTGGTATTAGAATTTTCCCGAATTAAGTTATAATCCTCCGAACATTCATCTGATTTAAGCATAAACTGGCCAATTAGATTTGAGATCTTCTAAGGACTCCATGGAGTGTTGACATGTGGCAAGTAAATCTAAGTTGGATTGAGCAATTAATGAGGCATTAATGGAAGTATGGCCTAGTTGCACTTGTTACTTGTAGTTCAAGAACAAAATCACACCAAGATCACCTATCTCTCTCTCATTTTCGGATTTTACACTTAGAGAAAGAAGAAGAGAAATAATTTTAGTCTTCCATTGTGATCCAAGAACACCCTAGGTAATTCTTCAACTCCAAGGACTCTACTCTAGGTAAGAACTTCGGTTTTGTTCGGATTCTACCCCTCCTAAGACTTAAGCTTGAACTTAAGTGTTAATGTTTAGTGCATGAAAAATATTGTTATTGTGGTGATGTTGTAGGGGACTTTGAATCCAAGGAAAGATCTAGCACTTCTTCGGTTTTAAAATCTTCCATCGAGGTAAGGAATCCCTTAACTTGGCCCAATCACTTGAAGGTAGACAATTGCTAGGAAATTACATGATTAGGAATTTTTTTCATGAAAATTATGTGCTATGTTATAGATCTAAAAGTTGGGTCAAATTCTCTACCTTGATTTTTGGTAAATTTACTAGGCATGTCCATAGTTAATTTATGCATGTATATGTTGTATTTATGCCCATATAGGCTTATACTTGTGAAAATAGTGAAAAGAAATAAGGATAGTCTCTGGCAGTAACTTCCGAGATTTACTGGGAAAAATCGGTAAGGTATTTGGATCCCATTTTTTTTAGACATGTATTTCTATAAGTGTAGAACCCTCATATAAAATTTCATAATGATCGGAGTAGTATAAGTATGGTTTTCGAATTTTTTTCCAAAACTGGTCCAGAGAGAAAAATATTCTGGACAGCACACTGCCAAGGGCAAAAATGTAATTTTCTGTGTTTATTCGTGGATCAAAATGACCAAAACTTTTTATGGACATCAAGTACTATAAGTTGGGGTTCTACCATAAAAATTTCAAGTGAAAAAGAGTTCGGGAACTATTTTTACCGGCTCAATCTTTCGGATTGCGCCAAGCTGAAATTTTCTGAAAAAGAATGGTTAGAAACAATTTTGACAAATATTATTTTTGTGCATTATATTAACGTGGAAAATAATTATGTTTTGAACATTATTGTGACTCCTGTACTTGAATTTCTGTGATATGACTAACACTAACCTAAGTGTGTGGGTTGGGGAAATATACTTGAGTAAGTATATTGGTTATGGAGTCGTGTAATAATACTTAATGAATGTGAGGGAGTCTGTATGATTAATCGGTACTGCAGAGCGAAGTTCCTTCGCTGAGTGAAATGATGAGGGGTCTGTACGATTAATCTATACTGCAGAGCGAAGTCTATTCGCTGAGCGAACATGTGAGGATTTTGTATGATTAATTCATACTGCAGAGCGAAGTCTATTCGCTGAGTGTTGTGTGACAGGAAGGTGGGTGTTGTGTACCCCACGTGTGAATTAACGGTGGGTGTTGTGTACCCCACATGTGAATTAAACGTGGATGTGTTGTGTACCCCACGTGTGACTTAAGCGTGGATGTGTTGTGTACCCCACGTGTGAATTAAACGTGGATGTGTTGTGTACCCCACGTGTGAATTAAA
>NC_044920.1:14298854-14315823 GCF_003576645.1 Ipomoea triloba | reverse complement strand
TTTATTAGATGCAGTCTAGCGTGGGCCCCTGTGGCCGATGAGCTTTGAATAAGATGGGAGTCGAGGTTGAAGACTACTCTATCCTAGAATAGACACCCTGGGAGGATTAGTTTTATATGTACACCGTTGAACGTTGATGTGGTTGTTGATGTTGTAAGTTTTAGCCTTAACGTTTGGGTATAGGAGAGATACCTGAGCGTGGTGGTAACACCCAGTTTTCTGCTGGTTAGACGCTTCCGCAATGTATTGTATTATTAGGATTTTGTAATAAATCCAAGTTGTGAAAATTGGGGTGTTACATTTCCTCCTTGCTTTTATATCTTATATATGAGTAATGTTTAGTGCATTCCAACTGTAGTTAACGAGTGAATATTACTACAGAGTAGTTGTGTAACCTTGGGGAACAATGTCGTTCTTTACGACTTGTACCTAGGTACCAACAAAGTTGTTCTAAAAGACATTGACCCTTTTTTCACACCACAACTTTAAATTCCTATTGCAGCATCATTTTCCCAATAGTCCTCAGCTCCATAAACACCTTTCTCTCCAACTACCGGCTCCCCACTACATATAGCATTCATGCCGCTCTCGTGAACCTAAACCTTGACGAGCAAATTGATGTAACCACGGCTCACTCCTTCGCAGTGCTCAAGTCAACTTATATGCCATCCTTCGGAGCTTTTAAGTCAGATCTGGTCAACTACATTTGCCAAATCCTCAAGTTTCATTTCAATATTGTATCGCCTTTTTTTATCAATGTATATCTGTATATAATCCCAACCATGTGGGTATAATAATGTCTGCGTTCAGATTTTAGAGATAGGTTGGTTTTCAAAGGAAGACGCCGACGAGTCGGGAACAATGTTAGAAAACGCTAGGTGTTGGAGAAATTAGACTGAAAATGTGAAAATAAGAAATGTTGCGTCGTGGTATAACCACTGCCATATAAGTGAATTTGCCACTACTGGTGTAGGCTCACAACAATGGCGTCGCTCGCGAAGGTTAATACAACAATCCTCGTCTCCGTGCACCTGAAGCAAGGATATAATTTTCCTTTAAATATTATACACCAAGAAGATATAAGCCACATACTATCAAAATAGATCTCTATCACTCACCAACTTGTGGTGAATATTAAATCAAGAATAAATTAGTTGATAGGGATAAAATCTCGGTCTATCTTTACCGACCTCCCGGTCTGCTTCCCACCCCGAGGGTTGTATTTTGGGTTCGCCAGAGGCCGTCTTTGTCCCGGTCTTTGTAGACCAGTCAAAGAAACGTCCTGACCTACTCCAGTACCCTATTGGGGTTCGAACCTTAGCTAACCCGAGGTTCACACACCCTTCATACAACCAAGCATGCAATCCAAGATAGATTCACCTTAGATTTTACAGAGGCTTTTAAGCCAAGCCCCCTAGTGGGAACGATGTGCACACCTCAATCAATACTTTTCAACTAAACGCCAAAGCCCAANTAGATGCAGTCTAGCGTGGGCCCCTGGGGCCGATGAGCTTTGAATAAGATGGGAGTCGAGGTTGAAGACTACTCTATCCTAGAATAGACACCCTGGGAGGATTAGTTTTATATGTACACCGTTGAACGTTGATGTGGTTGTTGATGTTGTAAGTTTTAGCCTTAACGTTTGGGTATAGGAGAGATACCTGAGCGTGGTGGTAACACCCAGTTTTCTGCTGGTTAGACGCTTCCGCAATGTATTGTATTATTAGGATTTTGTAATAAATCCAAGTTGTGAAAATTGGGGTGTTACATTTCCTCCTTGCTTTTATATCTTATATATGAGTAATGTTTAGTGCATTCCAACTGTAGTTAACGAGTGAATATTACTACAGAGTAGTTGTGTAACCTTGGGGAACAATGTCGTTCTTTACGACTTGTACCTAGGTACCAACAAAGTTGTTCTAAAAGACATTGACCCTTTTTTCACACCACAACTTTAAATTCCTATTGCAGCATCATTTTCCCAATAGTCCTCAGCTCCATAAACACCTTTCTCTCCAACTACCGGCTCCCCACTACATATAGCATTCATGCCGCTCTCGTGAACCTAAACCTTGACGAGCAAATTGATGTAACCACGGCTCACTCCTTCGCAGTGCTCAAGTCAACTTATATGCCATCCTTCGGAGCTTTTAAGTCAGATCTGGTCAACTACATTTGCCAAATCCTCAAGTTTCATTTCAATATTGTATCGCCTTTTTTTATCAATGTATATCTGTATATAATCCCAACCATGTGGGTATAATAATGTCTGCGTTCAGATTTTAGAGATAGGTTGGTTTTCAAAGGAAGACGCCGACGAGTCGGGAACAATGTTAGAAAACGCTAGGTGTTGGAGAAATTAGACTGAAAATGTGAAAATAAGAAATGTTGCGTCGTGGTATAACCACTGCCATATAAGTGAATTTGCCACTACTGGTGTAGGCTCACAACAATGGCGTCGCTCGCGAAGGTTAATACAACAATCCTCGTCTCCGTGCACCTGAAGCAAGGATATAATTTTCCTTTAAATATTATACACCAAGAAGATATAAGCCACATACTATCAAAATAGATCTCTATCACTCACCAACTTGTGGTGAATATTAAATCAAGAATAAATTAGTTGATAGGGATAAAATCTCGGTCTATCTTTACCGACCTCCCGGTCTGCTTCCCACCCCGAGGGTTGTATTTTGGGTTCGCCAGAGGCCGTCTTTGTCCCGGTCTTTGTAGACCAGTCAAAGAAACGTCCTGACCTACTCCAGTACCCTATTGGGGTTCGAACCTTAGCTAACCCGAGGTTCACACACCCTTCATACAACCAAGCATGCAATCCAAGATAGATTCACCTTAGATTTTACAGAGGCTTTTAAGCCAAGCCCCCTAGTGGGAACGATGTGCACACCTCAATCAATACTTTTCAACTAAACGCCAAAGCCCAACGAGTAAAATAAGTGAGGGTAGGGGCATGGACCGCTCATCGCTTGGACTCTCAATCCTCATTCGGTTGAGGCATTTAATCGAACACCTTGTCTACCACTCCTCTCGGACCTCATCCTTTCGGATGGAGGGCGGAGATGTAGATGAGTTGGACTTGTGAGAGGTCGCTATCGCGCACACACTCACTTTCCTAGAGTCTATTATCTATCCCGACCGGAAATAGAAGCAAATCACAAAGAACATCATCCACACAAGACTAAACCCACTTCATCAGTTTCACATTCATATGACAAAATTCAAGCATCAATCATAAGATCTAACATGGGGCACACACACACCCCTCAACTAATCTACTCAAGCATTATCAAATCAAAGATCAAATAAAGAAAAATAACCAAAACAATAGATTAAAGTCACAATCTTTCAAGAACAAAAGTTTAGTAATATACCTAGGGAACTATTGAGCTACTCCATCTTCATAAGCATGTAAGTTGCATTTTTGGTTTTGGAAATCAACACTTGTTGCCCCCACATTTTCGAAACCACCCACGAACTCCTTATACAACCCAAAGCATTGACTTGTCCCGAAATTAGCCTTAGCACAAAAAGTCATGAAAGTTTGGTGACCAAAATCTAGTTTGCGGTTAACCTTCAAGAATTGCCTAGCCATTGCAAAACTCATCGAATGATTGTGTCTGTCCTCAAAAAAAATGCACTTGATACCCTCCTCCCACATGTTTCTTAAACACAACTCTAGCCTTACACCCCATCCTATTAAAAACTCTCTGCCGCTTCTGAGTCGCCGCTTCTGAGTCACCGCACCACCATCATCACCACCCCCACCTTGGATATTTGACGGCCCACTAGACATTGACTTATATCCCTCACGACTACACACCAAATATTTTAACACCACCTCCCCATCCCTATCCTTTTTCACGGTACTGTGTCTAACATCAAACCCCACAAGTGCAGCGTACTTTAGATAAAAATCCATACAACCATTTAACGTTTCAAAACACTGACCTGTCACAGGCTTGCTACCATCCTCACACACCGCCCACCAATACCTTGTCGACCCCGGAAATATCTCAACCCGACCGCCCTCGCCTTCATCAAACATTACACCATCACAATAATCTACACCTACAACAGCATGTCAAGAAGTGGAATTCATACATCATGGTTACCACCACGCACAAGAACAGAGATGCAATGACAGACCAACTGGCTTGGGAAACAACAAACTATACACAACAATAGCTATGCAACTGCTCCCCATACATGAAAATCACCATAAATATTACCAGTTTAAGCACTGCATATATTTCTGGGTTGGTTGTTTTGTGTCATTTGTATTTGGTTTTTGCACAGTAATGTATGGTTTTAATTTGCACAATAGAAACTATACAACTAACACTTACAGCAAAACACCAGAAATCTGACCCATTATAAAACCCAAATCAAAATAAAAAAAAAATCCACAGACGTAGCAAACTTACTCCCCATACATGAAAATCACCAAAAATATGATCAATTTATTAAGCACTGAATTCTTTCGTATCAAGTTTTTGCACAGTAGTGTATGGTTTTAATTTGAACAGTAGTGTATGGTTATATATCAAAATTCTAAAACAACAAACTATACAATTAATGTTTCAGGAAACAGCAGACATCTGAACCATTATAAAATCCAAATCAAAATATAAAAAAATCCACAGCCATGACAAACTTACTCTCAATACATGAAAATCACCAAAAATATGATCAATTTATTAAGCACTGAATTCTTTCATAGCAGGTTTTTGCACAGTAGTGTATGGTTTTTATTTGAACAGTAGTGTATGGTTATTTATCAAAATTCTAAAACAACAAACTATACAATTAATGTTTCAGGAACCAGCAGACATCTGAACCATTATAAAATCCAACCCACCAACGACTTTAGTAAAAAGAATAGGAACACGTTAAATATCTTCCCTTCAAACATCGCCGTGCCTCACCACCAAACAACAACGAACCCACCCCACACATGTGTATACTACGGCTGAGCCACTCGCACTAAACAGAAACACGAAATGGATGGTAATAGGCAACCAACCAACACATAAATGCACGATACGGATGGCGAGAGAATCTGAAGAACTAACACCAGCAACATTAAAAAAAAAAAAGAAAAAAAAAAGAGAACACATACCCAGCACCATAGGACCGACCACATACATACTGGGAGCATTTGGCATCCCACAATAGAGAAAACACCCGATAATGTCCACGGCGAAATGGAATACGAGATACCCACCGATACAGTTGCACACCGGGAATGAAGAAAAAACCTGCCAACGATGAAGAAAGAACTGATAAATGCGATGACGGAAGGGGAAACTATCGACACCAATATCACGGTTAGTCAGCTAAAAAAAAGATACGTAGTATTTTAAAGCCCCACAAATAAAGGAATAATGCACCAAATAACCAAAATGCCCTCATAATGCCTAGGCCTGCCAAAAATATATATATATATTACATAAAAAATACAAAGCATTGGATCACATGAAATCAAAGGCTATAAATAGATCACACATTCTCACATAACCCCTAGTTCTCATGTGATTAAAGTTCTATATATATATATATATATATATATATATATATATATATTAGATATGTCATCTTTATAGTGTTTTACTTAAATTAACATGAAAGTTAAAAAAAAAAAAAAAAAAAAAAAAAAAGCCCGTGGGCCCCGCATGAAGCGGAATAGGGTTACAATTTTTTTTTATGAATACTATTGACTCGGTTACAATGTAGTATCTGTTCATACATATTTTCTCAACCTACTGAAGCACAATGAGCTAACGCCCCCACTAGGGATCGAACCTGTGACCTCTCACTTAGGAGGGTCATAGCTATGCAACCTATGCTGCTTGACCACAAGGCCTTTGACAAATAGGGTTACATGAATCCTAGCACGCGGACCTAACGAGCCAGCCGGCAAAAGCCTGCCAGAAATTAACCCCGCTGTGGAGCGGGCCGGGCCGCTTTGATAGTACTACCATTATATAAAACTAACAATTGTAATCCAACAATCATTATACCCTGCACCACGGTGCACATAGCAATGTGTACCACGTACGTAAACGACGTCGTTTCGATGTTAGTGGACACGGACGCGAATGACTCTAAGGAATTCATTATCTATAATACACATAATCATTATTTAGAATACACAGAACGTTTGCCTATAATACATAGAATGTTTGCCCAAAATACACAGAATATTGACACAAAATACACAGATGTTAGTGGACGTGGACGTGAATGACTCCAGTGAATTCATTATCTATAATACACATAATCATTATCTAGAATACACAGAACTTTTGCCTAGAATACACAGAATGTTTGCCCAGAATACACAGAATATTGACACAAAATACACAGAACTGATCCTCCTAACATTTGAATGCACAAACACATCACAACCTGTGTTAATAACATGAATACATAGAATATTGACACAAAATACACAGAACTCATCATCCTAAATATTCGAATGCACAAACATATCACAACATGTGTTACTAACATGAATACACAGAACGGTTGCCTAGAATACACAGAATGGCTGCCTAGAATACACAGAATGATTGACTGGAATACACAGAATATTAACATAAATACAGAGATCGCCGAAACGGGAAACGTGATTTCCAAAAAAACGGATGATTAGTTTACAATGCTCAAAACGACGTCGTTTACGTACGTGGTGCACATTGCTATGTTTACCGTGGTGCACGGTATAATTTGCCGTAATCCAAGTGTGAGGCTTGTATCTGCTATCATTATTGCATGGACCATGATCCACACAGCTGTGTGGACCAAAAACAAAAGGTACATTATTTTTGTACTGAAGGTACATTATTTTTGTATTGTAGGTACATTATTTTAGCGTACATTATTTTTGTACTGAAGGTACATTATTTGATAGATATACTATCAAATAATGTACCTACAGTACAAAAATAATGTACCTTCAATACAAAAATAATGTATTTTTTATTTTTGGTCCACCATGGTCCATGCAATAATTTGTCTTGTATCTGACACTTTTCGAATTTTGGTATGATAGAATACTTTAGGTTCAGCCCATTTAATTATGGACCCTAAATAGTAAAAAGTTGGGCCTGCTAACATCAAATCTTGTTGGAACGGAATTGTAAGGGAGGTAGGAGTCCAATATTGCCTCTTTCTTCCTCATCAGTTGATTCACCATTGAACCATTTTCTCAGAGCCTAACTAACGATCGAGACAGCAAAACTACTTGTGATCTGAAACAAACGACTATCCTAATTGGTCTCCAACACTTTAGATTTTGATTATCCTTTCTATTCCGATTAAATTTGGTTCAATTTCTTTCTGGATAAACACCGATATTGGGAATTCGATCTTCAGCTGCATAAATTGTTCGATCATTTTCAGCAATTTATGGTTAATAATATATAGGGATCTGCTTTTTTAGCTGTTTCTCCAATGGCGTCTTGGCTTAAAGCCGCAGAAGGTACGGCTGTTGCAGAATCTTTTTCTCTGTTTGCTGTCCGCAATGTAAATATTCTTATATGCGATCACACAACTGCGTGGAAATGTGTACGTTTCAATCAGAATTTTCCTGTTAGTGTCTGATGAATCTGATTTGAATAGTTCATGATTCAATGTAAAAAAACGTTGAGGAGTATATGATTGGGTATACATTTTTTTTAATTGATAAAGTATTATGACTGAGTATACATGTAGTGTATACACACCGACACGTTTACTGTGAAAAATGTGAGTGTATATAGCTGCTAGATCTAACGGTACTCTACTAAGATAGCAGTAGATCATGTGATGCGGCAGAAATGTGTGTTTCCTTGATATGAGGATGGAATTGTTGCCCATTATTCTCATTTCCCCCCTTTTTTGTTTGGGCACTTGATGTTAAGCTTAGGGATGTCTGTAATTGCTATGAAATTTCATGACTGCATACTGTTCTCTGGCGCAGTGTTTGTTCTCATATTTTTCTTCCTCTCCAGTAAAGAAAGAAGAAAACGTAAATGCAGAATGAATACTCAAATAAAAGTTGCACTGCTACCTTTTTTCACACAGAAAAATCCCAATTAATTGCTTTCTGTTTAACAGAAGATAGGGCTCAAAGTGGTGCTATGTATCAAGCCAATTTTTAAGTTGATATATTATTTACATAGGAAGAATGCATGAATATTTCTTAAGTAATTCATGAATATTTTCTCTAATGCCATCTCCCCCTAGGAACTAAAATTGTTCTTTTGTTGAACCAGATTTGTTTGAAGTAGTGGATCGGAGGGCAAAGATTGCAGCTGGTGAGAAGGTAGATGAACAGCCTAGTTCTCAGACACCAGGTATTTTAAATGCCTTTTGATTTATATATGCTGCTTCTAAGAAGAATATTAATGGTTTTGACCTTGGAACTCATATAGATGGTTAACGGTTTTTCATGGCATATTTGGGCTTTTCTGATATGAATCTTATAGGACTTAAGTTCACTTATGTTTTGATAAATTGCATACCAAGAATAGAGGTTGCATAGAAACGTGAAACAAGGACATGAGGCACAAGGAAATGACAATTTTTAAAAATGCAGAACACAAAATAGGGGGAGATGTGCAAACATAAAAAATATAGGAGTATATTTGCAAAAATATGGATAAATATTTTTTCCTTAATTATGCATAAATATTAATTGTTTACTAGTTCCATAATTGAGAGCAATACACGAATAAATACTAAAAAAGTCATTTTAAAATAAAATAATTCAATGTCCTAAATATTAGTAATTGTGAATATTCTAATTGCTCATGCTAGGGACTAGGGTTGTACCGGAAAAAGAATAAGAACCCATGTTTCTTTTGATCCTTTTTTTATTTATTTATTTTTTAATTAGACCCTTGAAACACCTTTTTTTTTTAAATAAAAAATAAAATTACAGAATGTCCCTAAAACATTTTGAAGCAATTTATTGGGCTGGGGTTGGGACTTGGGAATGTATTCAAAATGCAGAAATTCTCCCCATAAGACTTTTCATGCGTCATAGCCAAGAACTAGATCGTGTCATTTGTCAAAAAGTAAATTATAAAACAATCCTTAATCTTTAGATGGAGCTCTTGATTAGCAGCCTAAAATAGATGTTTTTTTTTAAAACATATTTTCTTAGTGTCTATGACTAATTCTAATATTCATTACTTTTTGTGGTCTAACTACTTAGTGTCCAATGGACAAGGATCTCAACCAAAGAGGTCAAGGCCGAGAAGGAAGGTATTATTCAGTGCTATCTATTTATACTATTTCAATTAATATATTTAACGTTCTTGTCTCCATAATATGGCTGAAAATAAGATCCTTTGCAGCCTCAAAAGCGAGTTTCTTCAAATGAAAAGCCTAACACATTTGATACTGAAAGTACACAAACTCCCAAAGAAATGCCAGAATTAGATGTGGCCACCAATAGAGATAAGGATGTTATGCTTGTTGAAAATAATCAGACACTTCCGGACAAAACTACCATCAAAGAGAACCAAAATGTTGATGGAGATGGTGCTGCAGTGGATGCTCCTTTATCTGAAACAATCGCTAATAATGAGCTAAATGTTAGCGTTAATAGCACGGAAGCAGAAGCACATGGCAGTGATACAAATACTGTGCCCTTAAAATCAAATGATAAGCATAGTGAAAACATTTCAGAAGTTCATGAAGGGCCTACACATCATGCTGCTAGTGTTGATGATAATACCTCACATAATGATGGACCAGTTGAGTCAAGCCAGGCCATTGTCCTTGATGATGCAGTACCACCTAAGAATAATGGGCATGAAGAACTTCAGTCTGCAAGTGGAGGTGATCCTGGTAAAGTTGATAAGCTAGTGGAGGATACTAATGCCAAAGCTGAAATAGTTTCAGACTTAAACAAGCTTCCGGAACACAAAACTTCTACTACTTCCATGAAAGTGCAAGAGCAACTTGATGAGGTAAAGGATATAATAATATTGGTTATGGATTGTTTCTGATCTTTGTCATGTAGACACCTTTTTAATTTTCTGTTATTTGTTCAGGCTCAAGGGTTGCTTAAAAATACAAGTTCTACTGGTCAGTCAAAGGAAGCACGCTTGGCTCGGGTATTTCATTTTTCTATACTATATAATCCTAATCCTGGATAAAACTATATGCATTTCCTCATTAAGCCATACAAGTTATTATTCCTCTGTTAGTGAAATTGTATATGTCCTGTTATAACTTGTAAAAAATTGACAATAAATTTCTAGAAAAGATAAATCTAATCTATTCTGTTATTACTTCTTAATCAGTAGCATGCTATTGTCTTTTGGAGAATATAGAAACTTGTAAAAAATTGACAATAAATTTCTAGAAAAGAGATGGAACATTCAAATTGTTCCTTAGTAACTAAGAATGAGAAATTTAGGCTATTATCTGATTATATAGTACATAGAGTTTGATTCTATCATTCCAGAAAGCAAAGAAAGCACTGTTGTAAATGATGATGTGGAAGTAATACTAAATGAAAACTATTTACAATAGGAATGATGCAGAATCTTGCCACTAGGGCGTGAGTGTGTCACCCTGTTATGATATCCATGACTGCTATCTGCAGAAAGTTCCATTTTGGTCCTTACTAAATTTCATCTTAATTAAAATCAGGTATGTGCTGGGCTTTCATCACGTCTTCAGGAGTACAAATCTGAAAATGCACAGTTAGAAGAGCTTCTTCTTTCCGAGGTGAATTTTAGCATCATTTGAGTCTGGGATAAGTAGCGTAGTGTTCATTGCACCAGCACCAAGTGCACTATATTCTGTTTAGCTGACAGTATTCCATGTAACAGAGGGAGCTGAGTAAATCTTATGAGGCTCGCCTGAAGCAGCTTCAGAAAGATTTATCTGAAGCAAAAAATGAGGTGTCAAAAGTGGAATCTAGTATGGCTGAAGCACTTTCTGCAAAGAATGCTGAAATTGAGGCTCTTGTTAGTTCTATGGATTCATTAAAGAAGCAGACTGCTTTATCTGAGGGTAATCTGGCATCTTTGCAGGTTGACTTCATCTCCCTTTTGACCAGCTAGATAATGAACTGCTTTCTTCCTACTTGTCCTCTAAGCTTTATAATCCCTACCATTCTCTGTCTCTCTTTGACGCACACAGTTTGCTCTTTACTTTGTCAGGCAAATATGGAGGCTCTAATGAGAAATAGGGAATTAACAGAGACGAGGATGATGCAAGTAAGTTGGTTTCTGCATTACGGTGCCAATTCACTATTTCAAGTTCTCATCATTTTATCAGTTATGTTTAAACTTATAAATCTAATTTTAATAAAATATATCATTTCTTAGGCTGTAAGGGAGGAACTGGCTGCTGCAGAACGAAGAGCTGAGGAGGAGCGTGCTGCACATAATGCTACCAAGATGGTTAGATCCTACAGAGACTTAAACCTGTCTTAAAGCAATTGCTGAATGTGCTTTTAAAATGACTTTCGTAAATGGTTTTTTTTTTTTGGATTTTATGCTTTCTCATTGAGCCTAACTGGAAGCAGAAAATTGTGAAAAGAGTTCTAGGACATCTCTTTAGGTCCTCTTTTCAAATGTTCATTCTTTTCCAGCCACTGCTTGGTCCTTCCTCCTCTTGGAACCCTCCACTATTCTTTTACGTTGATGGTGTCGTATCTGTAACTGAATACTGCTTGTTTGTTACTTCTGTAACAGGCAGCTATGGAAAGGGAGGTAGAACTAGAACATCGTGCTCTTGAGGCCTCCACTGCATTGGCCAGGATCCAGGTACTCTTTCAGATGTTAAGGTTAAACATAAATGTGGCTGTTATTGGAACTCTATGCCCGATCTTCTAATGAGTAAATTGTGAGTGGAGATCAGTGCTGCAACTATCATGATTTTTCACACATATACATGCATCATTTTGGGACCCATGAAATTAATTGTTACATTGTTTGACAAACCTGAATCAGACTATTAGTATAACTATGGTTAGGGAGAAGGAAATCAAGGAATAGATTTGAATATTTAGTGATGATTGTGGCCAGTGTCCTTGTGTTTCTGGTTGGGGATGGGATCCACTCTGTGATCTTAAGTTGCCTCAAAAAAATATTATCTTTATTGCACCCATTACATGTCGGATTTTGTTCTTTAAATTAAATAATCAAAATTTTTTTTTTCAAATATGCATGGGTTCTACTGAATTTATGTTTGGTGGTGTTTTTACAGCTGAATTTTCTTACTGAACTGCTTGATAGCCTTAATGGCAAGTTGAACTTCATTAGTCAAATATATAATAATTCTTGTCGTTCATCTTCAGAGAACTGCAGATGAAAGGATGACAAAGGCGGCAGACCTTGAGCAAAAGGTGGCACTGCTTGAGGTATGGTGATATCATCATAATCATGAGTGGTTTTAAACATCTATCTATATAAAAGTTCCTTATGGTTGTTCCTTTTTTTGGAAGGCTAACCCTTCACTTTTTTTTTCTTGTATATTTATTAATTAACTACTAATTATTTGAAAACCTATTCATGTAAAACTTCATAATTAGGTTTAGAAATTACCTTCCTAAAAACTTTAGGAATGAATCCTAATAGAGACAACCTATTATTCTTACTACTACTACTATTTCAAAATGATGGTGAGATACTCAATATTGATCCTACTATGTTTCTTTAAACTAAATTGTATGCTCTTGCTTGTATAGTATTCAATATATGTGGAATGCATGTATATTTTACTAGTACTATAATATTCATCCACCATCAGGTTGAGTGTGCCACCTTAAATCAAGAATTACAAGATATGGAAGCTCGTGTTCGTCGTGGACAAAAGAAATCTCCAGAAGATGCAAACCAAGCAATTCAGGTCTATGACTGGCTATAATCTTCGGTTTGTTTATTCATGCTGCAAGAGAAAAATTATATGGAGTAAATTATTTTATCACAAACTGAGAACTTTCTTTTTTAATAATTTTATTTTGCTGCATATACTACCTGATGCTTTTAAATTGTCCAGAAATGAATATTCATTCTATTATCACCTAAACTTTTGTCAATTATAAATGAGAGATCCACACTATGTCATCTAACACCAAGTTTAAACTCTCTATGTTTGACTTTAAATCTCTTAATAAAATACCTTTGTGTTTTTCAAAGAAAAAGAAATCATGAATTTCCTACATAAACTTCTGACCTCAGATTTTCCAGATGGCATTTCCACAGTTGGTGGAGTTGCCCTGGGAAATTTTTTCATATTTTATTGACATTTACATTGCCCCATCTTTTACTAGATAATGTTCTGCATGCCCTGGGATGTTCCCTAGTTTCAAATTCTTGGCAAACTAGCATGTAATTTTGCATCTCATCAGCTTAAAGACACCCCGGAATGGAGTATGTGATAATGAACTTTCATTTTTTGGACATAAAGTTGCAGGCATGGCAAGAGGAGGTGGAGCGTGCACGCCAAGGTCAAAGAGAGGCAGACAACAAGCTTGCTTCAATGGAGGCAAGATTATATTTCCTTTTTAATTTACCTTAAATGTTTAAATGCATCGATATTTCCTTTTTAATTTACCTTAAATGTTTAAATGCATCATAATAACAATATGACCATGTTTATGGAGAACCAATAACTTAAGGACTTCATGAGTCTTACACTATTTGCTTGCAGGCTGAAATGCAAAAGCTGAGAGTTGAAATGGCTGCCATGAAAAGAGATGCAGAGCATTACTCACGTCAAGTGAGAGAACTCAATTCTCACACTAGTTTGCTTGATTTGATTCTGTTTTCTTCAACTCATTCCAACACCTCCTCTATCCTTTGTTTGGCTAATCATGTTTCTTGAGCTCATTCTCCAGATTTATTAATAAAATATGATTTGACAGGAACATATGGAGCTAGAAAAGCGGTATCGTGAACTGACAGATCTATTGGTATTTATGACAAAGACTTTCTCCAGTAACTTTTATTCTGTATATATTCTTTATTTGATTTCTGGTGCATTTATTTGTGGTAAAACTATCCATACACTTTCAGTATTACAAACAAACACAACTTGAAGCAATGGCCACAGAAAAAGCTGCAGCAGAATTTCAATTAGAGAAGGAAGTAAAGCGTCTTCAGGAGGCACAGGTTTGTGGCTTTCTTTTTAAGCATCTTTTGCATGGCCTGGCATGCGACTCAAAAAGGAATTTGTTGCCTATTTGCCTTGAAACAGTTAGAAGCTGAACGGAGCAGAGTTTCTCGCCGAGCATCAACTTCTTGGGAGGAAGAGACTGACATTAAAACGCTCGAGTATGTTGCCTTTGCAAATTATTTATTACTTGAATGCAAATTCGAATTGCTTTTACAATATATTTTATAAGAGCATTAAGCAAATCAAAGCACTTGATATATAATTTTTTAATGGTTGGACATGGTTTCAATAGTTTTCACTAGTGAATTATGTGTGCTAAAGATTGCAATTTGGTAAACCATCTTTCAATTTTGCTTCCTATTTCTCTGCTTCATTTGGAGGTTATAGATTTCATCTTAATTGTTTTTAAGAAACTTGTTGATGTCATTGTTTTGAAACATAGATGATGTTTCTGTTACACAAATAACCATGCCAGCTGGGGTTCACCAATGCATATCAAACATTTTATCCTCAACTTAAAGCTTAAGTTGTTTGTGAGGCAACATATTTTTCTATTCCACATGTGTTTAGTAATTACATAGTGAACTTACAGCAAAAATGGGAAACATACCTTCCATTTGTTGTGGAGTCCCAGACTTGTACCTTTATCCCACTTCCCCCTTTTACACTGAAAGGATTAGGGTGGTCATGCATGCAGCAGTCCTTTCTTTCTTTTCTTTTTCTCACCGATGTCATAGTCTTGAGCATGGTTGTAGTAAGCACTAGGCGCTAGTCGGGCGGTAGACTAGCGCTTAAGCGGTCTAGGCAACGCCTAGGCGGTACCTAAGTGGCGACCTATAAAAACAAAAAAATAATGCATGTGTGTGGGTATATGTCATATATTATATTATATATATTATATATATATCTCTTGCTTCTCTTATTTATCTAAATAAATAAATTTAAATATATATAAATATAATTAAAAAATTAACAAGGCCGACTTGCTCGAGTCGGCTAACTCTGCCGAGTTGGGCGAGTTAACTCGGCCAAATTCGGCCGCCAACTCGGCCTAGTTGGCCGAGTTAGGCGCTAGGCGGCTGGCCACCTAGGCGGACGCCTAGGGAGCAATTCGCCTCGGTCTAGGGACATCTAGCGCCTAGGCGGTGCCTAGGAGGGGGATTTTTGCAACCGTGGTCTTGAGTCTGATTAAGAAAATCATATTGCAGGCCTCTCCCATTGCATCATCGACATATGGCTGCAGCCAGCATACAGGTAGACTTACTGTTTAAACAACTGCATGCAGTGCAAAGGAAACTAATATTTTCTTCTTTCTTCTTTTTTATTTTTATTTTTTAAATTTTTTTGTATATAAATTTTCTCGACAGTTACAGAAGGCAGCAAAACTTTTAGACTCAGGGGCAGTCAGGGCTACACGATTTCTATGGCGATATCCAACGGCTCGAGTTCTTTTGCTTTTCTACCTGGTCCTAACAAAACCTTCTCTCTTACACTGCTATACTGTGGCTGATTGGTAAAATTTAAGTATAATGTGACTGTTGCTATATATGATGTAACAGGTCTTTGTTCATTTGTTCTTGATGTACTTGCTGCATCGCCTCCAGGTATGGAGAACTTCCCTTCTGCCCTAGCATCATATATGAAATATATGCACTTCAATATCCTTACATTCTCCTCTTCCCCTGATTTTATTTAGTGCCCTTTCAGTTGTCTATTTGCTGCATCAGCAAGCCTTCTTAGCAAACTGTATTCATGTGCTTGCCCTTTTATCCCACAAGCATTTACATAGACAACAAAAAAGTGATAAAATTCCATTTTGGAATACATGTGCTTCATCATAAAATTCCATTTGGGTATTATTGTGCTTCATTGTTTTTTAGTTGCTATGCTTTCCACTGAATGTGTCCCGTGAAATGATCAGGAACAAGCTGATACACTAGCAAACAAAGAAGTTGCAATGTCTATGGGTCTGGTGAACCAAACCTTACCATGAAGCTTCTTGCTAACAGAGTATATCTAGTATTATAGGAAAACCACGATCGGTTTTGCATAGCTTACTTCACAACCAGATATATGTGGCAAAAACAAGAAAGACATGAAGGGAAAGATTGTGCTTCATTTCGGTAACCAGTGCAATGTCTATGGGGCTGATCTTTGCTTTGACAATGCACATGATTCAGGTTTGATGGCTCAAACCAGGCTTGTGCAATTGTTTCAACAATTTCCTCAATGATGAATTTCTTTCTACTTTATTCCTCTTTGCATTTCATCCAACTGGCGTGATTATAAAAAGAATGCATACAAGTTTTTATACTTTGATCTAACATGATGTGGTTTTTAGTTGGCATTTTTTATAGAGTGGTGCCTCTTGATATATGATTAGAAAACCTACCAATATGAGCTTTTCAGTGCCTTTTATTTCATTTGTAAAGACTTAAAGCAATGTATATACCTTGTAATTATCAAGAACAATTTGGTTCATTTTCTTCAGATTCTCTTGTTAATCTAGTGAGCTGCTTATTACTCAATCTTTGATTAGGTTCATACAAATCCTCTCTCTGCCACTCTATGTTTCTGTCATCTTTGATTAGGCAAAGCGGATTTGTTGTGGATTAGGATTTGAAAGGGAGAAGTGCTTTACATGTTTTTCCCAATTTACTCTCATATATCATCGCAATGTATTTCAGCCTTTCTTTTAACTAGTGCGCTGCCTCATCAATACTTTTCAATCCACTTTAACTTTCTTTGAAAGTCAAATTCAATACTAGATAAATCAAATAAAAAGGGAAATCCTTTCAAAAAAAAAAAAAAAAAAAAAAAAAAA
>NC_044920.1:14254598-14298136 GCF_003576645.1 Ipomoea triloba | reverse complement strand
CAAAAAAAAAAAAAAAAAAAAGGAAAAAGGGTCAAATTGACCCTTTTCTTTAGGCAAAAAGGAAAAAGTGCAATTAGGTATTTGAACTTTAAAAAAAAAGTATAATTAAACACTTAAATTTGTTATTTTGGTGCGTTTAAACCCAATAACCAGTTAATCGGTTATTCACTTGGAATAATAGGTCATTAAGATTCTGGCGACATTTTTTATAATAATTTTGGCAACAATAAAAAATAAATAAAATCAAGTGGCCTAACCACGAGTCCAGTCTGCTTCTCGATTGGAGAGGCGACCAGATCTAATTCCTTCTGCGACTGTGGAGAAGGCGACTAACTGGTCACCTTCTCCAGTGAGAAGATGACACATGGTCGTCCGATCGTCTTCCGATCGTCTTCTTTGGTGAAAAAGTCACCGGAAGTTGCTTTTTATATTTTAAGTAGTACATTATTCATTCATCGGATAATTTTTTTATTATATATTTAAATAATAAAATTAATGATGAAACTATAAACAATTCTAATATTTGTAAGTGTACATTTATTTAAAATTATAAAATTTGTATATTAGTGTTGAACTTGATTACTTAAAAATTATATTAGGAAAAGTCTAAACAAAATGTAGAATAAAGAGCATGGCTAATTGATATTCTTTTAAGTAAAAAAAGAAAAATACTATAATCAAATGAAGGAAATCTATATGTTTAATTATGATAGTAAGATTAAAATGTTAATTACATGTTGGTAATATGTTACCAAGAAAATCAACTACCCTACGTTTTGCTCTCTAAAAAACTCTGCTCTTCCTTCCTCCAAATTTTTTGTGTTCAAATTAGTGTTCTAGTACTCCGGGCTCTTGTTTGACTGCTCAAACATTGACTCGAAACTTGTTTTATCCGAAGAAACTTAGGTTACAATGCTCCTAAGCACCTAAAGGAGGTAGCAAATAAAGTTTTAAGGATAGTGTGGGTATCACACGATTCAAGCATACCTTTTACCTTTCGTTCGGGTGCTTGTTACTATTCGGATATAATCTTTTTCATAAGAATATAATCCCTAATATTAATATCTTAGAAATGAATTATACTCCTTTCATCCTATTATATATGTTTGATTTGATTAACACAACTTTTTTTGAAATTATTAACACAACTTGAATGAAGTTATTTATAATTAAATTTCTATAAAATTAAGGAACTACATTAAAAGTAGCGGCAATATTGATTCAAGTTATGATATTACCCCAGTTTGGTAATCTTATATATATTATCCCAAAACTGATATACCAGTAATATTTCAATGTAATCTCCTACCTCCCTCTTAAGTGATTACCTTTCAATATTTCGAGTTTATCGTTGTTAACTAATACTATATAATAATACTAATAATAACAACAACAAATATAAAAATAAATAGAGTATATATATGTTTATATACTAAAATGTACATGCATGTGCATGTATATTTATACTTGTTTTCCTTATGCGCGATGCGCAAAAAATAAGTGCCCAATGTTAATATTTTATATTAAAAATTTAAATTTATTTAGATTTTAAATATTTAAATAATTGTAAATAATAATAATAATAATAATAATGTAAAATATTTTGATAAATTTTATATTTATATTTTAGAAAATAACTAACACATAACTTCAATATATAATGTGTATATATTATTAGAGTAAATTGCACTTTTGGTTCTATGACTATAGGGCATGTGTTAATTGAAACACTTGACTTTAAAAACTAACGAATTAATCCTTTGACTATGCTTTTTTTAACGGATTTGGTCCTCCCGGCCAAATCAGGCCAGAAAAACTTAACCCATTTCTAATTACAAAATAGTGAGGGCATAAAGGTCATTTTACAAGGGCTTCTTCCTCTTACTTGCACCTGCTCGCCGGGAAACCTTGAAATTAAGAGCAACCACCGCCGTTGGAGGAATGTTCATTTTACTACCTCAGCTCTAGCTATGGAAATGGAGGAATCGAAGAACGATTTCCGGGAACTGAGTTGGCTGGCCCATCACACATGACACAACTCTCTCTCTCGGGATGGAGGAATATTACATATTTGAAAACATATGAATGGACATTCCCATCACACAGCTCTAGCTACGGAAATGGAGGAATTTCAAATCTTAGCTAGAGAAATATCAAACCTTTGCATTTGATGGGTTTCCCTATAGTGTCTGATGCAGATTTGGACTCCATCACACCACTCTCTCTCTCTCTCGGGATGGAGGCACTTTGCAAGGAAAAGTTAATTGCCATTTATGCTTTTCTCCAGCTGGGTCAGATAAGGAAGGAGAGCCGGAGGCGGCGGCATTTTCGACGATTTTGGTTCAGATCTCCGGTAAGGTGATTGGGGTTGGCTGCGGCAGCCGCGCTAGCGACATTTCCAGCGACCTAATGGGGAAGAAGAGCATAGGCAGGGGAAAAGACCAAAATGCCCTCATTTTTAAACAAATTAAAATTAATTATAACTTTCCGGCGTGATTTGGCCGGAGGACCAAATGTGTTAAAAATTGCATAGTTACAGGATTAAAATGTTAGTTTTTAAAGTCGAGTGTTGCAATTAACACAGGTCCTATAGTCATAGGACCAAAAGTGCAATTTACTCTATATTATTATTATTGAAGAAAATAAGAAAATATATAGTGGATGCATGTGTATGGTAACAATAGTGGAAAAGATAACGGAAGTTATAACGGTAGGGATATGTTTGTCTAATATATTGTAAAGTACAACTTTTATAGCATAATGTACAACAAAACTTAACGTAAAAAACGGACATAAATAAAAGGTATAACTTTCATTCACACTTATTATGTTTTTAGATATTAATATTTATACATTGACATATAAGTATTCTAATATTTATATTAGAATTACACTTTGTAAAAATCACAATTTCATTTATAAATATTATAATATTTATTATTAGTAACAATCATTATAATATAATAAACTTTCACATTAGATAAACCTAATAACAACCGTGATACAATTTATAGTATTTTTTTTTTTTTAGTGAGAACAATATATAGTATTATTAGATACACTCTAAGTAATCTTACATATAAAATCTCACATTCACGTCCAAATGGCAAATACCATTTTAAAGTTGACAAAAACTTGTGTGAGACCGTCTCACCATGAGACGGGTCGGGTCGGGTCGGGTCGGATCAAGATACAATGTAACACTTATATGCACAAATGTCATACTTATATGCTCAAATGTAATACTAATCAGGAATAAAATTTTTGTTACTTATAAGGATAAATGTAATACTTTTAAGGGAAAATACAATACTTTTACATTTCGATTTAAAAGTATTATTTTTTCCTCAAAAGTATTATATTTGCCCTTATAAGTAACGTGTACTTGTCAACATTACTTATTTTGAAAAATGTATTATTTTTTCTCTTATAAGTAACAAAAATTGTATTCTTGATTAGTGTTATATTTAAGCATATAAGTATGACATTTGCATGGTGCTTTGACCCGACCTAATCCGTCTCACGTATAAGGATCCGTGAGACGGTCTCACACAAGTGTGACCTTTAAAGTTTGGAAGCTTAGCAACGAAGAGAAGCTCCTGTCTTTTCCACCCTTTACATAGACTCTGCTTTGTCTTTCTCGTATGCTGACTCAAAAAGAACCTTTTTTTATTCCATTTTGTACATTATCAAATGAGGCCTATAACTCCCTAGTCTTGTCCATATGATCATGATTCATGAAACCTCCAGGCTTCCGAACTTTCTTGATTTCCAAAGTTTCAGAAATCCCAAATTAAAAATGTGGGTATAAAATTAGGAAATTAAGATACACACAGTGGCGGAGTAAAATTGATGGAAATTAAATTAATGGAAGCAGAGCCATTTGCGGAGGAGGAGCTTTTCCTTGTTGTGTTTTGCACAACTATTTTCTTATTTTCGGTGATAATTTTTATTTTTGAAATTATAATCATCATTATGATTTTGTCCACGATCCGGATTATTATCACGGTTTCAGGACTTTCATCCATGACCACGATCACGGCCTTTCGTATTTTCACTGTGATATGACACGCCATTCACTTCAGGAAATGAGATTGAACCAGTAGCACGTGCCTTGTAACCTTTCATCAGCAACTAATTATTTTATTCAGCCACAGGAAGGCATGAAATCAATTCAAAATATTTAGTAAAACATTTTTCTCTATATTAGTGTTGAAGCACAATATTGGATGCTTGAAAGGTAAAGAAAGTTTTCTTGAACATATCATCATTAGTAATTTTTCTTCATATAATAACAACTGAGAGCTTATTTTGAACATAGCAGAATTATATTCGCTCACAATTTTGAAATCTTGCAACTAGTGAAACCAGTCATAATGGGCTTTCGGGTGAAATACTGTCTTATGATAATCATATCGTTCTTTCAAAAGTTTTGGAGTTCTGAGGGTTTTTGCACGAGGTACTCATCTTTTAACCCTTGATCAAGTTGATGGCGAATGAAAACCATTGCTTTAACGCGATCTTGCATAAAGGCATTATTATCTTCTTTGATAGTAGTATCACCAATACCCTTTACATTTAAATGTATCTCAGCATCTAATACCAACGAAAGTTAAATTTTTTTTTTATATATATCATGTCCTTCACAAGTTAGTGTTGGGGTTTTTGGAGACAAACACACGAACTGGACAAACAAGAACGGTATGTATGTGCTTTGACAACACAATTTAATTTAGGCTGGCGTAGAATTTGCAGAAAGGATTAAAAGAAAAATTCGGTGTCGTGTTATAGTGTAATACTACCTTAAAAGCAATTAGGCGACTAGGGTCATCGCGTGCTTCCGACAGGTTAAACACAGAACGTTTATATATGCTCAGACTGTAAGCAAAACGAAGGGAGAAGGAATTCAGATTTCGAGTGTGATTTGAGGACTGAAAGAGGCGGTATATATACTGCAAGCTACAACCCCTGCTTTCTTGCCAACCACAACTTAGAGAAAATGGCGATAGGGAAGAGGATGGCGCACTGCCACGTTCAGAATGTTAACGCAAGAACAGACAAAAAATTCGAACAAGGGGATTGATTGATACGCAAAAATAGGGGAGAAAATTTGTATAGTTCGCAAAATGTTGGCCACACCACACCTCAGGCGGGGGCACGCGCGTGGTTTCCCCTTGTTCCCTCTCCATAACTATTCAAAGCTTATGTGAGTGGTTGAAGTATATATATAAGGGAAGGAAAAGTGGGATATCAAAGCAATGTGGGACAAACATTAAGGCCTGAGCTATCCCAACAATCCAACAATCCACCACACATTGAGTGGTTGGAGTATATAAGTCATTAGCTCCTTTTTTTCCTTTAAACGTTTCCCAACAATCCACCACACATTTGAAGGTAAAGAGGTGGATCGAACAACGGTCTGAGCTATGTCACAGGAGCTAATTTTTCCACGTCAGAGTATAAACCTTGAACTGACATGTAGCTACATTAAGTAATTTTGCTACCCGAGAGGGAGTTACCTCTTAAACTCGTAAGTTTAACAAGGCTCCGAAAATTAAGTTTCTACGAAAGGAAGGGACATATAACACATTTTTTAGCACCAACTGCTTCCTAGAATATAACATTAGTTCTACTGTCCCTCTACCACTTACCTGGGAGACGCTGGAGTTTCCCATGAACACTTGTTCTCCTTCGGTGATAGGTTCAAACACTTTGAACATGTCCTTGTTGTTGCAGAAGTGGCGAGACGCACCTGTGTCCACGACCCACTCTTCTGGATCTCCAACTATGTTAGCTTCAGTTATTACCGCTGCTACCACTTCAGTGTTCTCCGTGTCTTCCAACAAGTGAGCTTGGTTCTAGGGCCCTCCAGTGTTGGGTTTTTGATTGTTTTGTTCAATTCCTTTGCGGTAGTAGCATTGAGCAACTCGATGGCCTTTTTCCCACAAACAAAGCATCCAACATCTTTTCATTTCTTTTGAATTTTGCCATTCCTAGGCTGATTATTATTGGTTTTATTCTTGAAGATCATTTTATTGTGTTTATTTTGATCACCAGTTTTTGGCCTTTCAACGTTGACACCTGTTTCAACAACGTTAGTTTTTACACTATCAGGGCAGGTATCATACCCTAGCATTATTCGGTTTTCCTCTTCAATGTTTAGGCTGTTGACCAACTACTGTGGGGTGCACTTTCGTCTCTCATGCTTCATTTTATTTTTGAAGTCCAACTAGGACTCAAGTAGTTTCTCAATGAGAGCATCAGTCAGAAATATATCATTTACTTCTGCTCCTTCGGCATTCATATCACCAACCCGGTTTTCGTATTCATGCACTTATTCGACTATGGATTTCGAGTCTACCATTTTGAAATTCATCCATCGCCCCACATCATATTTTCTTCTTCCGGCATCGTCAGTGGCATATTTTTGGCGCAATAAGTCTCATATTACTTTGGCAGACTTATGGTCAGAAAACATGTCAAATGATGAGTTTGACATGCGTTGTAGGATGATGGCTCGGGCTATCTTATTATCTTTTTTCAAATTTAGGACTAACCTATTGAGATATGGCAGCTGTTTGTAGAGTAGACATCTTTGGATCAGACGCAATCACCACCACGGTAACTTGGTTGTCTTTCTCGGAGGCTTCCTTGTCTTTCTCGGTGACTTTCTTGTCTTTCTCTTGAGGTTGCACAACATGAGTGACTACTGTTGGAATGGCTGTTGGCAGCATGTAAGCTTCAGGGTCAGCATATATTACGTAATCCACATCTTGAGCTTCCAGCAGCATAATGATATTTGCAAACCATCTCCTGTAGTAGAGTCCGCCAGTAAAAGGTTCAACCGAGGTGACATCGTTATTGGATTTGGTTTGGTGAGACATTCTTGTTTTCCCTAAATGCTTTTAACTGTTGGGGTTTTTGCAGACAAACACACGAACTGGACAAACAAGAACGATATGTATGTGCCTTTGAAAACACAACTCACTTTAGGCTGGCGTAGAATTTGCAAAAAGGATTAAAAGAATAACTCTGTATCGTGTTATAGTGTAACACTACCTTAAAAGCATTTAAGCGGCCAGGGTCATTGCATGCTTTCGACAGGTTAAACAGAGAACGTTTATATATATATGCTCAGACTTTAAGCAAAACGAAGGGAGAATGAATGCAGATTTCGAGTGTGATTTGAGGACGGAAGGAAGCAGTATATATACTGCAAGCTACAACCGCCTGCCTTCTTGCCAGCCACAACTTAGAGAAAATGGCGATAGGGAAGAGGATGGCACACTGCCACGTTCAGAATGTTAACGCAAGAACAGACAAAAAATTCGGACAAGGGGATTGACTGATCCACAAACAAAAATAGGGGAGAAAATTTGTCTTGTATAGTTCGCAAAATGTTGATTACACCTCGCGCGCCATGCGAGTGGCGCGTGCATGGTTTCCTATTGTTCCCTCTCCAAAACTCTTCAAAGCTTATGTGAGAGGTTGAAATATATAAGGGAAGGAAAAGTGGGATATCAAAGCAATGTGGGACAAACAATAAGGCCAAAAGTCATTTACTCATTTTTTCCTTTAAATATTTCCCAACAGTCAGCTATCTTATTGGAACTTGAAAACATATTATATGCAAAAGGTTAGGAGTTCGAGTTCCGTAACTTAAACATCTACATCTAATAAATACACTTACATTCATAAAATCTCACATTCACATCAAATCCCAAACACCATTTAAAAGTTTGGAAGCTTAGCAACGAAGAGAAGCTCCTGCATGTCTTTTCCACCCTTTTTCTACATAGACTCTGCTTTGTCATTCTCGTATGCTGACTCATAAAGAACATCTTTTTATTCCATTTCATACATTATCAAAAGAGGGCTATAAACTCCTTAGTCTTTGTCCAAATGATCATGACAATTCTCTTGATTTCCAAGGTTTCAGGAATCCCAAATTAAAATAAGGAAGAGTAAAAATTGTGATAAATTAAAGTAATGGAAGGTGCAGAGGAGCTGCTGCCGCAGTCGGTGGAGGAGCTGCTGCAGAAGATATGCGCTGAGCAGTCACAGGAGGCGCCGGACGTGGAGGTGAGGAGACGGCTGGGCGCCATCGGCGAAGAGGGGGCTAACAGAATCTTGAAGAAAATAGCTAGCCGTCCCATCAAAACAACTTTGAACGCCTTCATCATTTACATGTTGAATAGATACCCAAAGTGTGTGAGTAGTGAAGATCACAGGAGCCCCTTTTCCACGCCACACAAATCTCATTTCACCAAATCTTCTCCACACAAACCCACCGGCTTGTTGCGCTTCTATCCTCCTCTACGTACATCTCTCTATACTCTCTGTTTTTTTTTTTTTCTTTTTTTACAATCTAACTTATTCATACTATCAGCCAATAACAATGATTATATAGACCTGAGTTCAATATACACATACTGACACTGTAAATAAATTGTGAAGGGTTCACCTTGCAAGGTATACCCGAATCCATGGTATAACTATTACATAGTATGTCAACATTTTTTATTAGAATGTGACTTGAACTTGTGGCCTTCGGCTTAGGTCACCCCGATGCCATCAAACCAGTACTTGGTCTTCTCTTATTGTTGATTTTTTTTTGGTTAATTACCAACTTGGTTATGGAAATCCGTGAGGCCGTGACTTTGCAGTTTCAAGTTTTTATTTTTAATCAAATCCTGATTTTTCTTTCTAAATTTTACTCTGTGGGCTGTGACCAACTAAGTTGATATAGATTGGAGGAGTTCTGAATATGAAAAGGAAATTTGCTGAATCGTGATTAAAGCAAATGCTTAATTGCTTTACTATTTGTGACAATAACTTTTTGTGCTTAAAATCTAAAACCACAACTAGGATTTCACCAGCCTTTTGCTAAATATAAGTTCAACGTACCAACTACCAACTACCAACTAAGCCATCTTTTACCCATTACTTTTTTATTCTTATCAATGTCTTATAACTTATTAACTTCTACAATAAGACTAGAAAAATAGTGTATTTAGTTGGACAAAAAAACATAGTTGAAGTTTTCAATTAATTATTTTTTAAAGTAATTAATATCATATCACTTTTATATAACAAATATTAGTTTTTAAATAAAATGTATTACATTTTCACTTAAAATTACTATACTTTTCCTTATGAGTATTAATATGATAATTGAAAATATAATTTTTCCTTTTAAAATATGTTTGTTTTGTTTTAATTTTTATTGAACACTATTGCATTTTCATTTAAAAGTATCATGTTTTCATTGATTATGTGCTTAATTGCAGTATTACTACTAGCTCCATGATTTATTTGATAATTTTCCTTTCTTCTTTTTTCTTTTCTTTTTAAAAAAATTATTGAAGTGGGTATGCGTTGGGTAATATTACATTTACTTTTATTTTTTATTCTGAATTTTTTTTCTACATTTACTTTTATTTTTTATTCTGAAATTGATTTCTAACTAACTTGGCATGCTCTAAATCGGGTAAAAAAAATGGTGGGTTATAATAATAATAATAATAATAATAATAATATTATTATTATTATTATTATTATTTTGGCACAAAGAATTAATATCCCTACTGTAGTCCTATCATTTGAGTTTGATCATGTGACCACTCATATAAAATGATAATGTAGTATTATCACACTATATAGTAGTTGACAGTTTATAATAATTATTCTGTATTTATTTATTTTGGAATGAAATAATTAAATAAGTACGTCCTGTAGTGAGAATTTTACTACTTAAGAATTCATAGACTAATCATTATCATTAAATGCTCCTAATATACATGATAGTATGATACCAATGACCATAGCTCTAGGCAGTGGATTGACTATTGAGAATGGACAAAGCTAAATACATTTAAATTATGTAAGTGCAATTAACATATTATATATTTTCAGTTAATCCTTAATAGATTATGTACCTGAATGTATATAATATTTTAGTTTAATTGTAATAAGTATATAATTTATTTATTTTTTTGAAAACATATAATTTATTATATGAAGATACAGAATATGTTAAATACAAGTACATAATACGTTAATTATAACATATATATACTTTATTAACTAAAAGAACATAATCCGAATCTCGTTTTAAACTAGCGTTTACAATGCAAGGTGTTGTATAACAATTCCCTATGTTATTCTTCGCCCCAAGTTGGACCTTTGTTTCATTTGATCTTTGTGACTTGCTTCCATATATTCAGCTCCTGTTATAGAGTTATTGTTATTTTTTAGCATGAGTTCATCACATATTTACTAATTACTATTGGTGTACAATTATAGTAAAAAACTAGTAACTAATAAGTTAACTATTTGAAATTAAAGTGTTTGATAAAATTAATTGATGAATTAGCAGATAAATGTAAAATGGAAGAAAAGAATAAACTAAAATATTATTAATTTAATTAATCAAGGGTAGATCCGTAGATCATGTCATTTTTTGTAAATCAATAATGATAAAAAGGAAAAAAAGTTAAAAAGGGGACTTAATTTGAAACGGTACTTGCGATAGAGATTATAACTTATTTGTAGCTTAAAATAAGCTCTACCAAATGTAGTTTATATACTTATAAGATTATTTTTCTATTTTCGGTCATTCTGGTGAGAAATCCAGTAAAATTCATCTAGATTTTGTCATATGAAGTGTGAGTGGTCAAAATTTAGAACAAAAATGTTCATTCACATAATAAGCTCCTATAAGAAGTAGAATAGTTACCCATAAACTTTGATTAGTCACAAGTTATGTGATAAAGTTTATGTATGTACCTATAGTAACAAAAAATACAAATTATGTATGTACCTATAGTAACAAATTTTATACTCACCCACCAAAAGGCTAATATGCACTTTGACTAAAACTACAATCAAATTTTTAATCTTATACTTATCAGCATACTTATCAGCAGACAGTCAAACTTGTAACCTTATACTTATCAACAAGTTATCAGCTTGACTAACTTGTACTATTATATTACCGCATCAATAGCCTTTTTACCTTCTTATATACTGTAGTTGGGTATAGTTAAATTCTCTGAAAATTTTGTAAAATGTGCTAATAAAATTTTGTGGAATTTACAGAGGATACTCGTAGGATGTTATTCCCAATTGACGACTTGGAATCTCGACTGGCGAAGAAAATTGGTGGGTGCTCTTCTTCCCAGGTTTCCTTGCCTATTGTTACCCACACTGCTACAACTTCTTCAACCATCAGGGGGACTTGTAGTCTTCTCCCTCCCCCTCAGGAAAAGATTACAATTACTACTACTACTGCTCAGAAGAGAAGTGGTTCTTCTTCTTCTTCCCTGCAGGAGAAATTAAAGGAGCCCGAGGTTAAGAAACTCAAGCTTGGGATGGATATAGATCGAAATGCTTCCATTGCTTGCGGTCATATCGATGCCTTGGAGCTTGTAGAAAAGATGGCTCCCCCAGCTGACCTAGAGAGGCTGGAGGGACAAGAGACAGAAGAGCTATTCAAGTCCTCTATACACAAGTCTATGGAGGTCAATTTTTTATTTTTAATTTTTCTGCGAGATAACACAATTATATGTTTCTGTTGGGATGAAATGCTTACCACCAAAACTATAGTTAATAGCTAAGACATAACTTTATTTCCTTATAGATAGCAATCACATTTTCGAGAGGCAAAGTGCTGGATTTGATCATTCAGTCATTCACTGACTTCCGCCCAATAATCTCCTTAGCTACCATTACACTAAAAGCTATAGCTAGTAGCTAGTAAATACGCCACTTTATTTCTTTATACCCTGCCATCACATTTTCGAGAGGTTGGGTGCTGGATTTGGCCCTTCACCGGCCTCCGCCCAACAATCTCCTAGCCACCAATTGATGAATTTGACGTCCCCAACCGTAAGGATCAAGTGCTTACCACTATACCAAAAGGTATAACTAGTAAAGAAAGCGCAGCAATTACAATTTTTAAGAGGCAAGGAGCTGGACTTAGCCATTCATCGGCTTCTACCAACCATTTCCATACTTATTAACTTTCATTCCTTTGTAGGAGTGAGTAGTTAATCACTGATATATATAGATAGATGTTTTGTAGGAGTGAGTAGTTAATCACTGATATATAGATAGATGTTTTCTATGTATGACAGGCCATCTTCCACATGGTTGAGTTGCAGAAGCGCATGGGAGTGTGCATGAGTGAGCTAAAGACCTACCAAGAGGAGAAAGAAAGTTTAAAGAAAGAGTTGAGTGATGAGGTTGAAAAGGTGAGGTTGTTGAGCTATCAAATTGCCACCGCGGAGGCCAAGATCACTTCACTAACCAACAATTGCAAGGAGGTGACAACAACAATGAATGAACTACTCTGTGATGAGGTTGAAGCCGCTTACTTGAAAGGCAAAGTGAAGATGCAGCAAGAGATCTATCAAGTGCTGCGAGATCGCTTCCCTGACGACTTCGATATCTGTTCATGGAATTTGCCAGTTCAGCTCCAACTTCCTTCTTCTTCGTCCAACAATACTATGATTCCTCCCCTTGTGATGTTGGATGAAGATGATACTGAACTACAGGAGGCCGGATTTTAATTTAAGTTCAAAATTGATTATTAGTGACGTCTATAGTTGTTTCTACTCTTCCTCTTTTCTAGAATTTTTCAATGAGTGTGAAATTAAAGAAAGTTCATCCTTGAATTTAAATTTTTAAGGTAAAATGATAAAATAGTCTCATAAACTTTATTCAAAAAGCCAATTTGATTCTAAACTTTCAAAAGATTCAATTAAACCTTTAATATGCTATTTTGGTGCCTAATTCAAAAATTAGTTAGTGACCTCTAATAGCATGTCACTAGATTCCGACCAACTTCGATGACCAGTAATCTCTAATCTACCTTTAGAGAAGGTGACAAGCAAGTTGTCTTCTCCGATGAAAAAAGCAACGCTAGCGGCCTTCTCTGAGAGAAGGCAACCAAAATGGTTGCTTCTTCCGAAGTAGGAGGCAAGTAAAATGGTAGCCTTCTTTCGGGGAAAGCGAAAAGGCAACCATATTGGTCACTACTATGACACATATATAATTATACAATAAATAAAATTAAATATTTTATATATATATATATATATATATATATATATATATATATATTATTTGGAACGCGGCAACGCACAATATAATTAACAAAATCATATTTTTAAGGCTAAAGTGTTATCCCGCAACATGAACCATTCACGATTTGTCACCCCGCACCATGATCTTCCATAAGTGATTATTCGAGTCATAAACTAACTTTTTTTTTTGCGCCTAGCATTTTTTGTAGGTTTTCGGTAAATTTATGACATGTTGGCGGTAAGAAAGCTAATGTGGCTTTAATTAAATGAGATGAAATGCATGAGGTGAACATCACCCTTTTACCTCATCTGTGCCTCTCGTCTCTCTTAACTAATCGCCGACAAAATTGCTGCTGGCATGGAAGGATTTAACAGCGACGGCGGCGGCGTCTTCATCGGAGCCTTTCAAGAAATAGTAAATTTTCTTGCCTCATCTCCCTCGCCAGGCACTGCGATAATCCTCTCAAAGCAAATTTCCCGCAAATAGTAAACTGACGATTCTCTTCTCCGGACGATTCTCTGACCCTCAGCGATTCCGAAGGAGAGCTTGGCTTTGTGGCCGTTGAGGACGATTCTGCCGGAGAGGAAAGTGTTGGCGGCGAGGCGGCCGGAGAGGGCGTTGAGGAGAGTAGATTTGCCGGAGCCGGAAGGTCCCATGAGGGCGGTGAAGGTTCCAGGCTCTGCATATCTAACGAGACTTCCATGCCAGCCAGGCGGAGACGTCTCCCATGAACTCCCATTTTTGGGCACTTACAGGTACATTGTCGAGATTCGCAGACGAGATTGCGAGAGAAAAGAAGGTGCAAGTGTTCGCTATCCGTATAGACTGTTCGAATTCTCAGAGCATACGAGAGGCCTTCGAGGGGGTCCTGTCCATCGGATTCGTCGAGGTTTTAGTGTATAACGCGTACAAGGAGGTGTCTAAGAAGCCCACCAACTTCGTGGATATTAAGGTTGACCAGTTTGAGAAATCCATGGCCGTTTCCTCTATCGGAGCCTTCCACTGCGCTCAACAGGTTGGTTTTCTAATTCTTCAATTCACCAAGTGTTGTGTGGTGCATGGGAATGAATCTTGGATGGGTTAACTAAAATTTTAGGTATCGCCGGGCATGGTGGAAAGGGGTAGAGGGACGATTCTCTTCTCCGGATGCTCCGCCCCCGTTTCCGGCGTTGCTGGCTTTTATGAATTATGTAAGTAACAATCTATTATATTATATTATAGCTAATTTGTATTTGCACATACACACATAAATTTGCACTGAAATTAATTGAGTATGAATGTGCAGGTTGCGGGAAATTTGCTTTGAGAGGATTATCGCAGTGTCTGGCGAGGGAGATGAGGCAAGAAAATTTATTATTTCTTGAAAGGCTCCGATGAAGACGCTGTCGCCGTCGCTGTTAAATCCTTCCATGCCAACAGCAGTTTTGTAGGCCGTTAGTTGAGAGAGACGAGAGGCAGAGATGAGGTAAAAGGGTGATGTCCACCTCATGCATTTCATCTCATTTAATTAAAGCCACATCAGCTTTCTTACCGACAATATGTCATAAATTTACCGGAAACCTACAAAAAATGCTAGGCCCAAAAAAAAAAGTTAATTTATGGCTCGAATAATCACTTATGGAAGATCATGGTGCGGGATGACAAATCGTGAATGGTTCATGGTGCGGGATGACACTTTAGCCTATTTTTAACACACAATTAACTACAACAAAAGCAAAGATTATTGATAAAAGGAAAACTTCATTCTTCCGTACTTCACAAAAAGAGTTACCATGATATCACAATTCATGCTACCAAGAAATCACATAGGAAAAATTTACATCCTTGAATAAATCACTTTTTTTTAAATTCTTAATTAACCATACAAATATAAATTAAAAATAGGGCAAAACATGTAAGTATGATCCTCTTACCAAATAGGCTAACTTTTTCTCCAAATTTCTTAGGCTTCAATGGGCAAGCCTCCTCCTTCTATCATCAATCATCAACCAACAAATACAACAAAGCACATACATATAAGCATATAAGAAACAAAATTCAAAATCCTATATCTAAACTACCCATAAAATAATCTAAATAGAACTAGGGAACTTACTATACTTGAAGGATTATGACCCCAACTCCTTGAAAATAAGAAGAAGAATTTTTTTTATGAGATCCCGGCAAGAAGAAGAAAAAGGGAGGAAGGAAAATAGAGAATTCTTCTCCCAACTCTACTCCAATTTTTGGCCAAGCACCAAGGGGAATTAAAGAAAGAAGAGGTTTCCTTCCACTTAAATTCATTATGAAGGGATTAAAGGTGGGATTATAGTCATAATTAGCACTTAGTGGCTATAAGTTGAGGTAAATGAAGGGATAGATGATCATCTTATGTATATATAATTATATATGATAAAAATATTTATTATACTATGATTATGTAGTATAATATTAGTTGTAACATATTATAAAAATTTAATTTAACAACATATAGATGTATGTATGCATAATACTACAGCACTTCATACTCATATATATATATATATATTATCACATAGTATGTATGAGCATGAAATATTTTTATAACATTGGTACCTAATTGATATAATTTATTTAGGAGTGGTACCAATAGTTTAATAGATTATGTACTCAAAATAGGGTATCACAACTTATAAAAATACTTCAATAATATACTTATTACACTCAAATTTTTGTACTCAAATCTGCAAATTATATACTTATTATACTCAAAGTACCATATACAATACTAAATAATAATATTTAGAAAATTATAAGGATCGATGATTTAAATGAATAAAGGGAAAGGAAGAAACATCAGGAGGAAACATCAGGAGAAAAATTTCGGGTATCATACTTGGCCCTTGTTAGCATTCAACCTACAAAGAGTAAAAGAAGACAAGTTTTCCTCCCCAACTAAAAGTAGTTTGAAGGGAGGTTAGCAACAACAAGATAAAAACAAAAGCAAAAAGTGACACAAGTATCAAATGTGTGGAACTATTCCTCAATTCAAAGACAAATTAACAACTACCATATGCATTCCCCAGCAACAGCGCCATTTTGATAATAGAACTTTTGTGTAGCGGTATCAAAAGATTTTGGGAAGTACCCCGAGTATATTGTTCTCACAAGGAAGACAAATTTGGAAGCGTTAAGATGTGCTTAAATTGAGGAATAAAGGACAATCATACTCATCATATACAATGTCACAAAGAATGAAGATGACTCAATCATGTTGTAGTATCAAGATTAAAAACAAAGGTTCAAATTCAATAAGAGAAAGACTTAGGAATGGAATTGTGTCCTAGTGCATGATGCTTCTAGTGCTCTTAGGATCTAGGTTATACATTGCAAAGATGATATTCTCGAGAGGCTTTGCTAGCACTTTTCACCTAACAGTCTACTAGGTATCCTCTAGCCTTTGATTACAATTACAGTTTGTTTTGGAAACATACAATATATATTTGAGGCATGCTTGTCAGTTTCATTTTACAGACACTACAATTTCTTTTCATAAACACTATAGTATCATTTCATTACAACCTCAGTTTCATTAGGAAACATATAATATACATGTGAAACATGTTGGTCAGTTTCAGTTTACAGTCACTGCAATTTTCTTTTCGAAAACACTTTAGTATCAGTTGTATACAACTACAGTTTCACTTGGAAACATAGAATAAAAATGTGAGGCATGCTGTCCAGTTTCATTTTATAGACAATGCAGTTTTTTTCATAACACCATAGTATCATTTGAATACAAGTATAGTTTCATTTTGATAACATATAATAAATATGTTTTAAATAACTCTATATATAAAAGGATTGAGCATACCTATTAAAGAGCTCCTTTTGGCTATCATCTGATGGTATGGTCTCAAATTCTTCTTCATTAGAAACTATCCTTTCGCTGTCCTCCTGAATGTCCTGTGCAATGTTATGGATTTCAGTTACAACTGCTTGATCAATATTTGTTCCATTGATGTAGGGACATTATTAGTTGGTGGTGTTGGAGTAGAGGACAATCCAAGGTCAAAACTTGGTGTGGAGATTGTGATGTTGGAGGATGTGTAGGTTGTGCTGGGTAGTTCTTGGTTGTCTGCAAGAATGCTTGTTCAAGAGCATCGACTGCATCAAGAAAACTTTGTTGATTGAAAATGTCATCATCATCCAGTAGTTCTTCTTGTGATGTTTGTTGAGGAAAGGACATGACATTGATCATGTCAGCAATGTTTTCAAACGTTTTCTTGATGAATCCACCTCTAGTCCTGGTGTTCCCAGTTTCAGCCATAACTTCAGCAAATTCAACAACGGTGTCTGCCATCTTCCTCAAGATAGAAGTGACTTTCCTCAATGATTCTTCTGACAAATCATTTTCCACACTCTCGGTAATCTACTCAGGTATTGTTTCTTGTTCTCTGTTAAATTGTTGGAGTACCTTTCCTCGTCCAAAATTACTAGACGATATCTCTAACTTGATCATCTTCTTTACTGCTTATTCAGTCTATGTTGTGATTGCAGGAGATGTCCGATCCTTTCTATCCTTTTTCCTTTGAATTCCAAGCGGTCAAGGTATGTCAACTATTTTTGAATCAATAACAATATTAATTAGTATGGGTTTAATTTAATTGTGTTAGTATATAGGATAATAAGAGAAATACTATAAAGATATGTTCTAAATTATTACTATTCAAGAAGAGTGCAAGACTAGTGAAATATGCGTCAGGCTTTTGTTTCCATTCTTCAACGGAGGTAATCAAAGCCTTGAAAGTGTACTCACACCAGTTCAAGTATCTTATTTTCAAGACATCAATCAGTGAGTATAGAATCTTGTAGGTTGCGTTATGCTTTGGTTCCCTTTGGTCAAGCTGGACACAAACAGGATAACAAAATCCCTCTTGAACCAATCCCCACTGTCTCCCCTTTCAATCATGGCTGCTGGCATGTTTTTTGTGACCGGTGAACCCTTAGGTATCCCCCACTGCACCATTACCTCCATTGAGTCAAAAGGTTTACATATTCGGTAGGTTCGTTCTCCAAAGCAGTTTCAATGATAGGTTTTTTCCTTTGGGGATATCCACCGTGCTATATACATCATCTGGAGATAACATCATTTCATCTCCATCCAAAATAAATGAGTACCTTTAAACATCAAACTTCTCAATAAGGTATCTTGTTAACCTGCTATCCCATTCAAAAATCGTCATCGTTAACATTGTGTCAAACACAATGTCACTCACTACTTGTTACTATGCAGGTGATAGTGAAGATATGAGTTCCCAAAAGTATTTCAAGGGCATTCTTGTTGACAGATACTCAATATCATCAATCAGTGTCTGCTATGGAGTTGTTTTTTATTTTTTGGTTTTTGACTTTTTTGGGAGATTGTCCTTAGCTGCCTTGCGCTTAGGCGCACTTTTAGGTTTTTTTTTTTTTTTTTTTTTTTTTTTTTTTTTTTTTTTTTTTTTTTTTTTTTTTTTGCATCATGAGCAGCGGGTTCAGTAGGTGGCGTTGGTATTGCTGCTGGTGAATCCAGGATGGCTTTGGTTTTTTGTTAGTTTGTTGCTGCCTTTTTCATTTTTTTGATATGATCTTCCCTGCAATAAGGTCACAAAGCATCAATAATGATCATTTTAACCAGTTAGATTTCATAGTTTATACAGTTTTCTTTGTTTAACATAGTTAGTTTCATTTTATACATCATACAGTTACTTTTACAAAACACTACAGTTTCTTAACACTATAGTTTCTTTTCCATTACACTGTAGTTTCAAATGGAATTACACATTAGAATATTTGACACCACATTGTTAGTTCCATTTAATAAACCCTTTAGTTTATTTTCAAGAACACTACATTATCATTTTAGTTACTAAATAGTTACATTTAACATTTTTAGGACTTATTGTGACACCACCTACTCACTTACATTTTATATGCCATAAAGTTACACTACAGTTTCTTTTTGAATACATTACAGTTTCGAATGGAATTACATATGAGAATATTTGACAACACATTGCAGTTCCATTATATAAACTCTGTTGTTTCTATTAAAAAACACTAAAGTATCATTTCAGTTAATCTATATTTTCATTTAACATTTTTTAGGGCTTATCATGACACCACATAATCAGTTACATGTTATACACCATACAATTTCTTTTACCAAACACTACAGTTTCTTTTTAGATGCACTATAGTTTCTTTTTGGATACACTACAGTTTCAAATGGAATTACACATAATAATATTTGACACCATATTATCAGTTGCATTCTATAAACGATGTAGTTTATTTTCAAAAACACTACAGTATCATTTCAATTACTATATAGTTTCATTTAATATTTTTTTAGGACATAACACGACACCACCTAATCGGTTACATTTTACACACCATACAGTTTCTTTTAACAAACACTATAGTTTCTTTTTGAAAATACTACAATTTCTTTTCAAAAACACTACAACTTCTTTGATCAACATAGGCAGTTACATGTGTTTTCACCCAGCCAGTTTGATTTTATAAACCATGTAGTTTCATTGTTTGGAAAATATAGTATCATTTTAAGTATGATACAGTTTTTTTTTAATGATACACATGTGATTTTTGTTCAAATTTGACAATAATATTATATATTTTGTTTGGAAAGCTTAGTATCATTTTAAGTATGGTACAATTTTTTTTGAATGATACACATGTGATTCTTGTTCAGATTTGACAATAATATTATATATATTTTGTAATATGCTTGTCATTGCATGTTTTTGGTGGGAAATATGAATGCATGTGTTGCAATGGCTGTGGAAACCTTATAGCAAACTTCTGCTCATGCAAAATAGGTAAATAAGATTTTGCTTGACATATAACAATGGGTTTTACCTGTATTGAAGTTATGCTACTGCAATGGTGTTTGAAAGCGGTAGAATACAACGAGGAAACTGATGAAAATGGCATGGGAAGAACAATTGTGAAAATGCTAGCTTTGGAGAAGACAGTAAGTTTTTCTTTCTTAGTTGAAAGAAAGTTGAGACAAATGTTGCCTTTTTGGTTTTATTTTAAAAAAATCAGAGCACTAACGAATGTCGCAACTTCGTCAACGAAGGTAAACGACCGCTGTTTCATTTAGTACACAAATAATGTAGTTTTAATATATTAAATGTAATACCCATTTTTAGCAAAATAATTATAGTCATGTTTATTAAATGAAGTCAACAAGTCAAAGCATATTAATTTAGTCATTGGATAAAATTACCAATTTACCCTTCTCACCCTTAAAGGTTAAGGTGTAACCCCTCGTCTATTTCGATAAGTTTGAGGTTCAGAAAATATGTCTTTAAGCTATGACATTCATAAGATAAGTGACCGATGCTTCAAAATAATTTTTTTTAAGGAAGTATAATTGTTATTAAGTTGCGATCGTTCGTGCCGGTCACGAACCGTAAAATTTTAGGAGCTGGTATTCGGACCCGATTATCCTAGGAAATGGATTATTAGGCACCATATTATTATTCTTGAACTTCCTATTCAATTAAATCAGCCCATAGCAGCGAAAATTTATTTTGATCGTACATCGCTAAAATTTCGCGGTGTACCGAACCTAGCCCAATTTTGAGGGTTAGTCTGGAATAAATTTTTGGTTTCGAGAATTATTCTATCCAGATTATTTTCTACCGAAACTTAATCTGTTTGGACCCCAACTGATAAGTTTGAAAATACTTCATTATTTTATTCTATTTTTTTTTCCCCATAAAAACATCTTACCTCAAAAGGAAGAATACCCAAAGCCAATTTATTCCATTTGTTCTTCTTCTTCTTCTTCCTTGGCTGAATTTCAAAAGAGAGAAAGAGAGGTGACTTCCACCATTTTCCTCCATTAAAACCATAGCCAAGCTTGTACACAACTCTCCAATTTGTTCGGTAAGATTTCAATATTAATCGGTTAAAAAGTCTTGATTTCTTCCCTAGAACTTGATTGTAGGTAAAGATTTCTTAAATATGTTGTTATGGTGGTGTATTCTATCTAGGGTTTTTCGGTGAAACTTGGGGATAAAGGTTCAAGACTACTTTTACGGTGATATTACACACTTGTGAGGTAAGGAATTCCCTTAAGTTGGAATTAGTCACTTGAATTTGGATAATTGATTTTAGTTGAAATATGGTGTTTTTGGAGCTTTGGGAATATTTTCGTATACAAGTTCATAGCTTGGATATGCTTGTATATGTTGTATTTATGTCTATATAAGCTTATACTTGTGGAAATAGAGAAAGGAAATCAGGACAGATTTCTGTCAGTAACTTCCGTGAATTTCTGGGAAAAATCGGTAAATTATTTTGGTCCAATTTTTTTTATACATGTAGTTCTATAAGTGTAGAAGCCGCATATAAACTTTCATAATTTTTGGAGTAGTATAAGTATGGTTTTCGGAATTTTTCCCAAAACTGGTCCAGAGAAGGAAAAATGCTGGACAGCACACTGCCAAGGGCAAAAATGGAATTTTCTGTGTAAATTCGTGAACCTAGGTGACCAAAACTTTTTATGAACATCAAGTACTATGAGTTAGGGTTCTACCATAAAAATTTCAAGTGAAAAAGAGTTCGGGAACTATTTTTACCGGCTCAATCTTTCGGACTGCGCAAAACTGTAATTTCTGGACAGAAACTGTCAAAATCAATTTTGACAAAAATATTTTTTTGTAACAAAACTAGTGACGAAATTTTGGGATGTCACAACCATATTTGGATGAAATAAATTATTTTGAAAATACTATTTGATTCCAGGAAAGAAAAAGAAAAATGTTTTCAAACCCTTAGTTTCTGGAATAAGGTGGGGACCTTCGGGAAGGCTTAAACGCCACGGCCCGAGGTTGGAATAAGGTTGGACCTATGGGAGGGCTGGAGTGCCATGGCCCTAGGTTGGGATAAGGAGACCGACGGGAAGGCAGGGAAATGCCACTGCCCAAGGTTTGAGAAGGAGAATTGAGAAATGTTCAAAGTGCTTACTCAGGGGAAACTAAGTGGAAAATTTTTGAGTATGAAAATTATTGTTACTCTGAGTTGCGGTTCAGATTATTATAAGCATTAGAGCTGCGGTTCTATTTGCAAATGATGGAATTCCTGGAAATGTGAAATTTTGCAAACTTGTCTGAAAAGGGCATGAAAATTATTTTGAGTGGCAAGTTATGACTTCATTCTTATTTGAGAAAAGTTTTATATGATTTAACGTTTATACGCTATTATACTATCTATAAATCGTTCGTTACAGGCAGATTTTCAAATCACGGTAAAACTTTATAAAGCTTTTAGATTATCTATGTTTTCAAACCTTTGTCTACTTTTAAGTGACAAATGGATTTCCTTACTTAGCCGTCGTGCTAACTACACTTCGTTGTGTTCTTAACAGATGTCTAGTGTAGGCTTGTGTAGCCCACCTGACTCGGATCCTTCCGAGTTGGAGTTCCCTATCTACGATCATGATGATTATGTACAGTACTTAGTTGATGTCGACCCGTATGCCCCTGGATTCGCTCCTGACTCTCCAGCTCCGGCTTATGTTCCTGCTATTCCTTCCCCACCGTACAGTCCTCCTCCGACTTACCCAACTACACCCTCTCGTATCCCGGTTCGCAGTAGCCAGCCAAATTTTCTGGATGGGGCCAGGTCTAGGTTTGGGTCTTTTCCGGTAGAGGTGTTGGAAGGGAGTGATCCCTTAGAATTTGTTGTCTTTTATCCCTGTCCGTGGAATCTCGCTCCTTCGGAACGTTGGGATGAGTGGTTCATGATGTACACTCCTAGTTACTTCCTGGATCATCTCACCTGGGTTGCGGGCAACTGGCATCTTGTATGGGGGACGTACTCCGAACCGGAGTACCGCCCCTTAGAAGAGGATGACTGATTAGAAAGGTTATGGGAGGAACCCTTTTTTTTGTGTACATGTATCTTTTGTAGCCATGATGAACTTAGCTGGCTAGTAAGTCGTATTTAAACTCTTGTATATATTATGGTAGTTAGTGTAGCTACCCCTTTTGCTCACCTATATATATATGTATGAAGATATGTTGGGTAATGATGATGATGATGTGAAATAGTTTTCTTGTTAGCCTGTGCACCTAGAGTGAACTCTGTCTGGTCTTGGCTGGGTTTAGTCTAGGTGTGGCGGTAACTACTCCGGATGTACGGTATAGCCGAGCCGGGGTGTTACATAAGGAACCACTTGGTTGGATAAATACCTCATTTGAAAGAAAATAAGCTAAGGAGATTGACTAGAGAGAAGAGGAGGAAAATCTTGAAGCTTTGATCTCCATCCTCTTCAAGCTTAGGTCAAGTTATTGGAGTATTCTAGGTAAGTTTGACCTACATATTTCACTCTTCTTGAGTTGGGTTTATCATTGGAGCCCTAAGGTTGATGTTTTGAAAATATTAGAGATTTGACAAGGAGTATTTGAGTGAGCTAAATAGCTAAGATTTAGATGTTTTAGGTAAGTGGTTAACTCTTCTCTCTTTATTTTGTAAAACCCATAACCTATTTTGGAATCTCTATTACTTTGAATACCCATTTTAGGGTTAGTTTGAGTTAAAAATATTTTAGGCTTTTTATATAATATGACTCAAGCTATTTATGATTGTTAAAGTGTGAGTTCACTATTATGCGATTTATGAGTTATTATTATTAATTTTTAAGTTTATGTTTGGAGAATTGCTATGATATGTTTTTTGGACTATTAAACCTGATTATAGATATCTTTGGGCATGCCTAAGTATGAATTTTGTGAATAAGTGAACATGACTTTTTGGACTTTAATTGTATGTGTGATTGGTACTAAGGGGTTTTGCTTTAAAAGAGGATCAAGTAACTTATTTGACAATTATTAGTTTATGAAGTCATATTTGTTTTGCCAGTTATGAGTTATTCGGATTCCATATTACTTTTGGATATGCACTTTGTTATGTGGTGTTAAGGAAGTGATTTTTGCTACAATGGGCTATTTGATTATAAGAATTATTTTGAATGTTTGACCAAACTCATGAGGCATCCTACATTTTGTTGTGTATTTTGTTCGGGTTGAAATGTTCCTAATTGCTCATTTCGAATCGTCGAGCCTGACTCATTTCGAATCATCGAGTCTTTACTTTTGAATTATTTGTTGGAACGTTCCATCCGACTCATTCTGAATCGTCGAGCCTGACTCATTCCGAATCGTCGAGTCTTATTAGATCATTATACCGATAATAGGCCTATGCCACAAGGTATAATGGTGGGTGTAGGTGGCCAATGAGTCATGGGTTAAAGAATGATTTGAGCTTTTGAAAGTATTGTGCTATGAACTAATGTTGATGCCCATGTAGCTAAAGCTAAATCTTATATTTATTACTCTAAAGCTTATTGTATATTTTTAAGGTTGCTTGATCTGGGGTTGAGAAGAGTATCACTTATTGGGCATTAGCTCATAAATTTTATTTCCTCATGTTTCAGAGTAGTTAAGGAGTACAGTTGTGAATAGCACGAGCACAAGTGCTAGGGTCTTGGAGGTGACTTTTGAAACTAGGATGCCTAGTCCTAGTATTGGAGTTTATCATAGATTTTTTGCTTGTGTTGGATAATACCCTTGACCATTTGTATTTCTGTATAACCTATTATGCTTGGTTTTTGGTGCTTGTGATGTATTTTGGACATGCTACTCTTGATTAATATTTAATAGTGGTGAATTGATGAGTTTTTGGGAAGAACTAGTTCTTTACATCTTGCCATTTTGGATTTTGAAATATTTATATATTCAAGTGTAGTTATGAAGGTTATGAGAGGTAGGTATGGTTAGGCTTCGTATTGTTGCAGGTTTTCATGTAACAGTACGGCCAGGTCATGTCCTAGAAGTGGTGCGTGACATTAAAAATGTACATTACATTTAGAGAAAGTACATTATTTGAATACTTAAAATATATTATTTCGTATAATGTGCCTTCAATACACAAATATTATGTTTTACTCCGTAATATATTAAAAATATAATTTTTATTATAGTCCACACAATAATGTGTGGGTCATGGTTGACACAATAATTTGTCGTGAATGTCCTAATAATCAATCACTTGAAGCAAAGCTTACTGTGGAAGATCCTGTCTTTTCCAACCTTCTACAATTTCTTTTCAAAAACACTACAGTTTCTTTGATCAACACAGGCAGTTACATGTGTTTTCACCAAGCCAATTTGATTTTATAAACCATGTAGTTTCATTGTTTGGAAAATATAGTATCATTTTAAGTATGATACAATTTTTTTTTTTTTTATGATACACATGCGATTTTTGTTTAGATTTGACAATAATATTATATATTTTGTTTGGAAAGCTTAGTATCATTTTAAGTATGGTACAATTTTTTTGAATGATACACATGTGATTTTTGTTTAGATTTGACAATAATGTTATATATTTTGTAATATGCTTGTCACCGCATGTTTTTGGTGAGAAATATGAACGCATGCGTTGCAATGACTGTGAAAAACCTATATCAAACTTCAGCTCATGCAAAATAGGTAAATAGAATTTTGCTTGACATATAACAATGGGTTTTACTTGTATTGAAATTATGCTACTGCAATGGTGTTTGAAAGCGGTAGAATACGACGAGAAAACTGATGAAAATGGCAGGGGAAGAACAACGGTGAAAATGCTAGCTTTGGAGAAGACGGTAAGTTTTTCTTGCTTAATTGAAAGAAAGTAGAGACAAATGTTGCCTTTTTTGTTTTATATTAAAAAAATCAGAGCACTAACGCATGTTGCGATTTCGTCGACAGAGGTAAATGGTCGCGCTTCATTTAGTACATAAATAATGTATTTTTAATATATTAAAAAAAATGTACATTACATTTAGAGAAAGTACATTATTTGAATACTTAAAATATATTATTTTATATAATGTACCTTTAATACACAAATAATATACTTTAATATATTAAAAATATAATTTTTATTATAGTCAACACAACAATAATTTGTTGTGAATGTCCTAATAATCATTAATCAATCACTTGAAGCAAAGCTTACCGGGGAAGATCACGTCTCTTCCAACCTTTTCTTCAGTGTAGACTGTAGACTGTATAGTGTAGGACAAATGCTGACTCACAAGTCACTACGGTCATTTTCCAATCCATTCCGTAGCGACAAATCAAGGCAGAAAAGACGGTATAAATTCCGGGTCATTGTCCAAATGATCATGAAACCTTCAAGCTTGCTTTCCACATTTGCTTGATTTCTAAGCTTCAAAAATCCCAATTTTTAGCTTGAAAATTAGAAAAGATAAATATATTTGTTGAAATGGCCATGGAAGTAGAGGACCCATTTCCAGATGAGCTTGTACTTCCGGAAACAGTGCTTACGATGCTGGATTGGCCGCTGCCGCCACCGGTAGAGGCTCTGCTGCAGGAAATATGTAGAGAGCAGTCGCAGGAGCCGCCGGACGCGGAGGTGAGGAGGCGGCTGGCTGATATAGGTGAAGATGGGGCCATAAAAATTTTGAAGAGAATATCTTGTTGTACCATCAAACATTTGAGTAGCTTCATAATTTACATGGTGAATAGATACCCAGAGTGTATCTCTGAAGATAATAGGAGGAGGAGCCATGAATCTACTCCACCCTTGTCTCGTAGCTTTTCTCCTCTAGGTACTCCTCTCTTATGCCACTGCATTCTGGGTTATCAAATTTTAATACCGAATTAAGGGAAAATAATGCAAATTCTTGTTTAGACAAATTGTTAGGATCATGCTTGCCAAAAACTATAGCCATAGTTAATGGGTAACTTTATTTTCTTATACCGCCCAACTACACATCTTCCAGAGGCAGGGTGCTATTTGACCTTTTATTGGTCTCCACACAATAAATAGCTAACCTGTTGTTAGACTTGCCTTTTACAGCCCTTTATTCGCCTCTTTCCAACAATCTCTTAGTCACATAGTGCTGGATTTGGCTCTTTAAAGTCCTTTATTGACCTTCGCTCAACAATCTTCTAGCCACATGGTGCTGGACTTGACCCTTTACGAATTTCGCCCAACAATACCTTAGGGACTTAATCTCTTTATCGGCCTTCGCCCAACAATCCCTTCGGCCTCCGTCCAATAATCCCCTAATCACATAGTGTTGGACTTGTCCTTATCGGCCTTTGCCCAACACAACACAAATTAAATGTACATTGTTTCTTATTTTGCAAGGTAAAGGTGTTCAAGTTGAAGGCTTGAATCCTCTGAAAGCCAAGCGCCGGTTATCATTTTATAGTGAGCCGCCGCCAGAGTGTAGTGAGAGGGGAAGCTCAGGGATGATCAGTGAACAGTTAAAATTGCTGAGCCAACTTGAATTTCGGAAGCTATTTTTAATTCTGAGCTACATTGGCAGCAGGTTAATCACTGCATTAGCCTTTAGCTAGATAGATGGTAGTGGCCTGCTTTAGCCTTTAGCTATATAGGGATATTGTAAATTTTTCTTTTTACTCTTTTTCAGAAAGAAGCTGGAAGATGTTGTATCCCCAAATGAAGCTGCAGATATTCTGGGAATTTGGGGAAATCTTCCTATGACAGAATTTGAATCACGAATCTGGAATGCCTATGGACGCCAAAATTATGATGGGGACCGACCTAAGGTGAACCTCATATCATATGATTAATTTGTCTAATTTAAATATGTTCACTTTTGATCTATGTTTTTGTTTTGTTCCTGTTCTCTATCAACTTTTTTCCATCAACTGATCACACTAATCTTCACTATGATCAATCAGAATTAACTAATAGCTGACACTTTCTGGATAAGCTTCTGCTTTCAATTAATGCCTTCATTTGTTTAATTTAATAATTTCTATTTTTCGGTAAGACTTCTATTTCATAATTCCTTGTCCTGTAAGTAGATTCATAACATAACATTGTGTATGTATCTATGTGTACTAGTGCATCACTCTATTTGGCCAATTCAGAAGCTCAAGTGAATGGGTTATGCGCATTTTACTTCTCGTCTTCAATATTCATTGAAATTCTTGCTGAACATGTTTTTCTATGTTTATGTCACAGTATTTGGATTGGGATTCTGGTAAAACACATATGTATTATTGTAACGTTGACCAAGGAGGAAACTGCACTTTTAAGGTTTGTATCATAATTGATGTGCACTATCCCCTTATTATTGCCTTTGTTTTTGGAACTCCCAAAATATTTTTCCTTTTCAATCTAAAAAGTATGGAATTTATTATATTTGTAATGCAATGTTTTCTAACTAAAGTGTATTGTTATGAGATTTACAAACATGCTGTGGGTATACTCTGCAATCAGCAATGGAAATCTGATTTCCAATTTGCTTGTTCTTGAATGTTCTTGAATGTTCTTGATTCTGTTAGAATCAAACGCTTACCACTACGCCAAAAGCTATAGTTAGTAGCGAATGCGCAACTTTATTTCCTTATACACTGCCATCACATTTTCGGGATGTTGGGTGCTGAACTTGGCGTTTTAAGCCCTTTATTGGTCTCTGCCCAACAATCCTCCAACCACCGGGTGCTAGGCTTGGGCTTTACCGGCCTCCGCCCAACAGATTCCATGGTTACTTAGTGTCTTCCATCATTCAGGGGGTACGTTTGACCACAACGAGAACTCATCTACAGAGGGCTCTGGGGGATGAAAATGTATTATGTGTCAGATTTCCTGCAGAAAATGAATGCTGTCCCAAGATGATTGCAGATGAAGGAATTCTTGTTGGCTTGAGGCGCTACCGATTTTTTGGTAACTTAATAAAATATTTTCCTTGATTAGATAAACTTTCTGTATGCGTGCATGTGGGTATCCTCTTCAAATTTTGGTGTGTTCTTATTAAATTCCTCGAGGTATGTTGGTTTCAGATGTGTTATAATAGGCATCACATAACCTCAGTTTCTCTTTTTGATTTTTCCTTAATTTTTCCCTTCATCAAATTTTAATAAAACGCAACTTATTTCTGTCTGGCAAGGTTTACTGCTTATAGCAATCTTCACTTTGCCTTCTAGAGCCTGGATGCTTATTTCTTGCAATTACCTATATTTTTGGCTTTAACTGGAAAAAAAAATTGTGTTTGATCTTCTATTTTCCTCTTGATTTGAGATAATAGGTTTCTTCTTTACATTTAAAAAATATTCAAAAAAACCAAATTATTTGTAATTTTTATTTGTTTATCCTATTTTGGGTTTGTTGTTTGTAGTGTATAAAGATGAGAAGGAGAAGAAGAAGAACCTAGAAGAAAGGAAGAAAGATCCAACATTGTTGAAATGCTACTTTATTAGCATTGTTGAAAGATCCAACATTGGACCATGTGAAGATGGGAGGAGGCCTTACACTTTTTCTGAGAAAAAGATTAATGAAGCAAGGTCACAGTTCATGCATGTGCACACAGTTCCTAGTATTGCTAAATACATCGCCAGGTTGTTCGTCAAATGCTTTCATCTAATATTGATCTGAATTTTTATTTTTCTCAAGAAAAAGTATCTTACCTTCAGTTTGAATGCAGGTTTTCTCTGATTCTCTCTAAGACAATAAAATTTCCGATTGATCTTGCTAATGTTGATATTCAAGATATTGAAGATATACCTTGCCGTGTACTATGCTTCCCCGTTAATTCCTATTTTTTGTCTTATTTGTTGTCTCAGTTGCATGTTTTGTGTGTGTGTCCCATTCAAAAGATAAATATTCCCCTCTTGGACTTTCAATACTCTAATCTTGACATCTTGTAGGACGCAAATGGTCACATTGTCTATGACCAAGATGGGGAACCCCGAATCCACACGGATGGAACTGGATATATTTCAGAAGATTTAGCCCTGAAATGTCCCAAAGGATTCCGCAGTGCAAAATTCATTAGTGATGGAAATTTTGAGGTAACAATAGTAATAAGATTAATGGCATTTTCCCTATTTTTCTTTCTTGAGGATTGCAATATATTTTGAAGTTGCCCCATTCTACTACGCCCTAGTAGGGTTTCAGTGATGGCTAGGCCAACCTACTACATCTTTATGTTTTATGTACACTTGTTTTCTGCACACGTGAATATAGGAAAACTCTCTTTCAACATGCAATAAAATACGTAAAAAAGAGTTTACAAATTACAGTATCAAAGTACTGATATAGTAATTTTACAGTTGGATGAATCTAAATATTGCATGTTGAACAAACCTTGTGGCTTTGAAAAGGAACATTCTTTTTAGAAGCTTGCTGGTTTTCAAATAGAAAACATTTTATTTTCTTGAAAGTGTCATTGTATTAGAGCTGCTTATATCATTATGTATTTCAACAAAATAATTTGCAGCAATTTCAAGGTTTTACGGAGCTTGAAGACACGAACATGGAAGGAATACAGTATTGGAATAGAGAACCGGTAAATGCTGGTCATCATGAGCTTTGACTTCCAACTCAACTACCTTTTTCTTTCTAAGCATTTCTTATTTGTGACTTTTCACCACTCTCATTGCATAATAGTAATGTTGCATTTTTCTTCTTTTTCTGCCTTCCTTTTGAAGCCGCCATTGCTAATGCAATTTCGAATGTTCAACAATGGGCGTGCCATCAAAGGAACTCTGCTAATTAACAAACAGGTAATTTCTCATTTGTCATTATGTCTCGATATACAAAATTTAGTAGTTGATAGGCAACATATTATCTGTTCTTAATGGTGTGGCACCATCCTTTTGTTTACACTTGTTTGTGTGTGGATTTAGCAGTTCTATAGGTTTTCTGATAAAATGGTAAGATAAGTGAATTTGTAAATATGTGCCATAAGAAGGGGATAACAAGAAAATTAAACGAGAGCATTGTATATGGTGCGCCCGGACTTCCCAAGCCATTTGGTCAAGCATGGAGATGGATTCTAAAAGGCCTAATAGGCTTGTGGGATAACAAGATTACGCTGGATGAGAGAAGAGAATGGGCTTCGCCAGGTGGGCTGAGGTTGGAGGGCCTAGTAGGTCGAGAAGTGCAGCCCAAGGGCCAGTGTGGTGGAGGTTATTTGAGTTTACCAGGGAGTAGTCTTGGCGATGATGTAGTTGGATTAGATGTCTATAGTTTACCAGAGCCATTGACTGCAAGATAGTGCCACTTATGTTGCAAATGCTACCACCACCAAAAAAATGAGAAGCTGCTACTTACTTGAATTTATTGAGCCTATCGAGATATTTACTCTTGTACGAAGTAGTAGGTATTTTAGTAAAGTTTCAACATTATTTTTTGTTGTTGCAGATTGGACCTGGAAAAATTCAGATTAGACCTTCAATGGTGAAGGTTGAGAAAGATCCAAAAATTTTGGCTACTTCCACTTTTAACTCATTGGAGATAGTTGCAATTAGGTATCTTCTCCATCAATAACGAGCTATAATAATGCACATGAGCCAAATCAAACTAAATGACTGAATCCAATCAGTTAATCAATCTAACACATGGCCTTATAAACACATATATTCTCTCTTATTTTTTCAATGTGGGACTTTCAACAAAATTAAATGAAATGCATTTATTTGCTTTAAATTTGGCCTGACAGTTCTGCGAGAAATTTTACAGTTCATTCACTAACTATTAAAGTACCTGATCCAGCCATAAACCCAGGAGGGCCAACTTATCAAAATTTTTGATTCTTTTGTTGAGCTATGGAGGGGTTCCTGAAGAGTATTTTTTGGCTTTAATGAAAAGTGCTTGGGAAGAGATAAAAACCATATACACTGACAAAAGAGCAGCATTGAGAGGTAAATTGGGAATCTCTGTGCAATGCTTTAGATATTTTCCTACTTTCTCTTAGAGTCTTGTTTTCTAAGTTTGTGCTGCTGTCACTCATTTATTAAAGTAAAGTATTCTACTCCCTGGAATCCTAGATCCTTTTAGAGACTTGAAGAAAATCATGAATTGTTACTCCTTGATCAAGATTTTAAAGAAAAAAAAAAAAAACTGTTCTCCTTGATATTTGTTGTCGTTCTTTTTTTCCAAACAGCTGCTGTGAGATATGGAGAAACCGACAATGAGTTCACAACAGCTAAGCTAATCTCATCTGGGGTGCCTATGGATGAACCTTATCTCCAGGATTGCTTATCCAGACTGGCAAACATGGAAAAAGACAACCTTAAAACAGGAAAACTTCCAACAAGTGACAGTTATTACCTAATGGGGACAGCCGACCCAACAGGGACGTTAAACAGTGACGAAGTTTGTGTTATTCTGTAAGTATATCAATGAAATATCTTGTCAGTTCTATTCCAGTACCACCAAGAGATAGAGTCCTTCCTGTTGTATAGATGGCTTTAAAGAGGTGGCTAGTAGTAGTACTTAGGAAAAGTAGTTGCTAGGATGGATTTCCTGCCAAGGGGAGTTTTGCTTCCACAACCTAGTTATGACTTGGTAGAGGCTTAGAGCTTCTAGCATGGTAGTTTAGCCCTCAATCACATTGGTTAATTTGTGTCGTACCAAATAAGCTGCACTTTAATTTCTTTTTATTAGTGTGAAAAGAAGATCGGGCCCACCAAGTTCACATCACCTTTGTTTAACTCACCTGAATTATCTGTAAAATGTAGTCCTTTGTATTTTACAGATTGGCTAGCACTAAACAAATACTCCTTCCGTCCCATTTTATGTGTCTGGTTCGGTTAACGAGGCTTAATTGAAGTTATTTTTAAGTCATATTTGTATATAAAATTTATATATTTGAAAACTACATTAGGAGTACTATTGAATACAAAAAATTAAATTTAAAAATACTAAAGAAAATAAGCAAAAAAGAAAGAGTTGGTTTAACTAATGGATAGTAGACACACAAGTATAATGGGACAGAGGGAATATATCATGTATCTGACTGACTTAATAAATAAATATGCTTTAGATGTACTCTGTAATGCATGAATTGTTTTAATTGACATGTGCAGTGATAATGGTCATGTTACTGGGAAAGTGTTGGTATACAAACATCCCGGTCTTCACTTTGGGGACATACACATTATGAATGCCAAGTATGTCGAAGAATTGAATCATATTGTTGGTAACGCTAAATATGGCATCTTCTTCTCAACAAAAGGCCCAATATCAGCTGCTAGTGAAATTGCAAACAGTGATTTTGATGGTGACATGTATTGGGTTTCAATGAATCCTCAGGTTTAGTTTCTCTTATTCAATGTGAACTTTTAGAAGTATTAATAATTATCCAGTGAAGAAGTGGATTCTTCAGTTTGTTCAAGTTGCCTTGTATTTCTACAAGACGACCACATTATTATGTTTATATACCTTTTTCCAAATCTGATATATATGATAACATGAATTTCAGCTATTGACCTACTATAAAGCAAGTGAACCATGGAGTCGGATCCATGCTGTTCCAAAGGCTGTCACCAAAAGGCCATCTGAATTTATGCCTGATGAATTGGAATATGAACTTCTTCGAGTGTTTTTAGAAGGAAAGAAGTTGGGGTATGTTTCTCATAACTTGCGTATTATACTGAAAACTTACAAAGTAAATTCTTGGTGTTGATAAATGTTCTGTATTATACTTAACTATATGCATCATATTCAAAAGTTCAGATGTTGATGGACTGCTGAATTTTAATCACAGATAAAAGTTGCCTTCTTTTAGTTTCTTCTTGTAGTTGCCTTCTTTAACCCCAATCAAATTGGCTAAAGATATATAAACTTGTAATTTGTAACTACAAGATCACAAGTTTGAATCCCAACCTTCTTGGTTTGAGCCGGTCAGCTAGGGGCAACCTAGACTGGTTTATCTCTTTGTGGTCCTTTGCCGGCTAGGGTCATGAGGTGGGGTTTACCCAGTGCACATCCTCGAGTAGTGGCTGCGGGTTTCCCTCGTCACCCCCAAAAAAATGGAATCTTTTACATTCACATACTTATCAATGTTTTTTGTTGAAAAATAAAGAGTTAGGTTTATCTATAGGGTTGTGTCTGTTTATGAATAGGTGTCAGTTATGAATAGGTACTTACAATTATGTGTATGTGTATATATATGTACTATGTTTCTTCATTAGAAACATAGAATCACACTAATATATTGTAATCTTTCAGTCTTATATACATTTTCCTATTCTTTGATTCTATCTTTGCTTCCGCTTAACTGGCGGGTGGTTGTTATTCTCTACCCGCCAGGCCATTCCATCTTCCAAATTCAACATGGTATCAGAGCCTACTTTCCTAGGGTATTTCAAACATCAAAATTGCATTCCTTTTCAGTCGCATGAACAGTAGTACCCATAAGTTACTGTTCATGCGAAACCCTAATTTTTCAAATTACTTGCTTTTGGGGTTTTTTTTTTTGTCAAATTGGTGTTACCCATCTCTTCTACCGTCTCCGGCGAGCCTAACCCAGCAAGCAACATCGCCATCACCTCCGCCACGCGCCTCCATGCGCCGCCACCGTCGCCGGACTTCCGACCTCATGCGTCGGCACGTGTGGCCTCCTCCGGCAGTATTTTCCATCGAAAATTTCCAGATATTCTCGTCAGTCCTCTGCGACTCCATCTGTGTATTTTTCCTTGTGACGTATTTCTCCGGCGAAAATTCCAGATTGTTGTTTTGACCTTCTTTGGACCTTTTGGTGAAGTTTGAAGGCTTTTTGGGTTTGTTGCCAAACTTCTTTCCGGGGTGTTTTGGTATAACCGTATTTGTTTCTTAATTTTCGGTATACCATATTTTTATTCCCTAGGGTTTTCAAGTTTGGCTCTTGTTATTTATAAAAGTAAAGAGAGAAGAGGCTAGGTTTAGGTAGTAGAATAAACTCTTATATTTCTCTATGTGTTCTTCATACACTGATACACAATTATATAGGAGAGAGGGAGAGACCTCCACAACCCTAATATTATATATTAGGTAATGATACACTACCATATAGAGTATTATATAATAGGTAATGATCCACTACCTAATTTACTCTACTATCTCTAACAGCTCTTTTTTATTTCCAGAAGCCTTTTTTGTTATTCACTTTGTCCTATAAGAGGGTGTAAACAACAACCATGTGGTGTTCCCGTTATTCATACTTTATTCTTTGGGTGTATTTGTCATTACTATGGGCTCTACTTCATCCCCTTTGCTGCTCATGCTTTGTTTGCTCTACCGCTCTTGATGAAGATTGTTGTTGGCAAATCATAGAGTGCCTATGTTGCTGTGAGGTTGTTCGTGACAAGCTTCTCCCCGTGTGTCTTCATTCTCAAGGGTTATTCATAGCATTGTCCCTCTAAAGTCATCCAGCACTGTTATTCTCTAGTTGCTTTTAATCTTCATTTGTAATTTAAAGTAAGGTAGAGTGTATGTTTTAATTCAAGCTTGGAACTTTTAGTAAGGTAGAGTGTATGTTTTAATTCAAGCTTGGAACTTTTAGATGTTCCAGCTTGAGGGGGAGTGTTGAAAAATAAAGAGTTAGGTTTATCTATAGGAGGGGGAGTGTTGAAAAATAAAGAGTTAGGTTTATCTATAGGCCGGGTTGTGTCTGTTTATGAATAGGTGTCAGTTATGAATAGGTACTTACAGTTATGTGTATGTGTATATATATGTACTATGTTTCTTCATTAGAAACATGTATGTGTATATATATGTACTATGTTTCTTCATTAGAAACATAGAATCATACTAATATATTGTAATCTTTCTCATTAGAAACATAGAATCATACTAATATATTGTAATCTTTCAGTCTTATATACATTTTCCTATTCTTTGATTCTAAATCTTTCAGTCTTATATACATTTTCCTATTCTTTGATTCTACCTTTGCTTCCGCTTAACTGGCGGGTGGTTGTTATTCTCCACCCGCCAGGCCATTCCATCTTCCAAATTCAACATTTTTCATACTTCGCTGCTCTTTCAGCAACAATATGGCAGTGGCTGCTGATGGTTGGCTGGCATGTATGGATCAATTTTTGACATTGGGCAATAATTGTACAAAGGAGAAGCCAGCTGACCTGAAGAGAAAGATACTTCACTTGATTGACTTGTACTACGAAGCATTGGATGCGCCTAAAACTGGAAAGACGGTTTAGCTTCCCACCTTATTGGTCTTTTTTGTTTGTTTCAGTACAAACTAAAACCTTCTGTGCTTGTTTTATTTTCTAATAGTGATGCTGCTTCAGTACAAAATTATATGTTGGTGCTTTAGTTCACTTGTTCAGTTTCTGACATTTTCCTACTTATGAGACAGGTGAATATACCTCGTAAGCTGATGCCAGAAAAGTATCCACATTACATGGAGAGGAGACCTAGCTATCAATCTACATCTGTTCTCGGTAAACTTTACGACTATAAAGAGCCATCCATAGCTGAAGAAGACTCTCAAAAAGGTGAAATTTAATATTACATTCATAGTAAGCGTCTGTTTAGAATCCCAAAAAATCTTCAATGAAAAATGGGTTGTTTTTCGATAATTATTTTTATTTTCTAGTGTTAAATCTTCAATGAAAAATGGGTTGTTTTTCGATAATTATTTTTATTTTCTAGTGTTAGCAGAAAGTTAGAAAATTGTATTTTTCTATTTGATTTTTGAGGCTCAATCTCATGACCTCCCACATAGGAGAATCACTACATGTCATCTGAGCACAGAGTGCTTGGCATAAAAAGATGTATATAAATAAATTTTAACTTGTAATTTATTATAATAAAAATAAATTCAAACTAAAGAAATTGAAGAAAAAAATTTAGTTATAAATAAATAAAAAATTGGGCAGTGGGCTGGGACCATGTCAAAATTTTTATTGTTAGGCTCGACTCTGTCCAACCCATATTTAATCGGGTATTGATAAAATGCAGCTAAAGAAATTGTAGAAAATAAGAACCTAATTATTTTTAATTTCTATTTGTTGGATTTTATGCCTGCTAAATGCTAATGCTGTGAACAGGTGTTATGATTATGAATTTGAAATTGTGAGTAGACCAACATTGCTCTCACTTTTGCATCCATAGTCACTTTGTGCTTTTATTAGGAAAGAAGTGACTTGATGATAGCTGAAATATACAGTAGATGAAATTTTGTATTATTGTAGAGATCTGGAAGCTGCCATGTTTTGAAGTTGAAGTTCCTGAGACATGTTTGAGCCTTTGGAAAGAGAGATACCACAAGGAATACTTACCAGAAATGTCTGAGGCCATGAATTGTGGGCCTCCCAAATCTGAAGCAAGAAAAGTTGCTGCAAATAATGTCATGAAGAAATACAAGCAGGTTATATTATATCCCCTCACTTTCCTCGTTTATCTATGTCCATTGAAGGCTTTGTTTGGTAGAGTTTATTTTAGAACTTATAACTTATTTTAAGTTACAAATAAGCTATAAGCTCTGTTTGATCAAACATGGGGACCTTAAAATAATATGGAGAAACACACTTGCAAAATAACCTTTGGCTTTTTAACCTTTTGTAAAATCTTTTTTTTTTTATCTTTATTAATTTACAAAAATAACACATCTACCTTTCATTAATCAAAATCCTAATATGTTTTTATTTTTTGGAAATAAAATCCTAATATCTTAATTTATCCATGTCTTTTTACACTTATTAGCTAATTCAACAATTAATTTTACCAAACACTTTAATTTCAATTAGTTAGCTTATTAGCTAGTAGCTTTTCAGCTTTTAGTTAGCTTTTCAACTAGGCGTGTCAAACAGAGCCGAAAGTTAATTTTGCTTTGTAAACGCTTCAGAGTCTTGATTGAGGAATAATATGAACAATGCAGTTGCTGTATGAAGCTCGTGATTTTGAAGAGAGTAGAAGAAAGGATGATGACATCTTTAATGAAGCTCTAGCCATTTATCATGTGTGCTATGATTATGCAAAGATGTCAAATGATGCCCGAAAATGCGGGTTTGCATGGAGAGTGGCTGCCTCTGCTCTCTGCAAATATCATGCATTTAAGCAGAAGGACAGGCCTATCCTTATTTTACCATCCATTCTGCAGGAGATTTTGAGATGATTATTTAGGTTCCCTGACCTGGACAGACCGAGCTTATGAATTGCAGAATGAACATGTGGGTGGGTGCATTCCAGGCTTCCAGCTTTGATAGATGTGATAAAATACTTCTATTATTAGTATGTGTAAGTCTCGATAGAAAAAAATGCTTTTATTAGTATGTACTCCGTATATGTCTTGATGTAATATGATCCACATTTTAGTGTTTTTATAATTTTAAAATGTGTAATTAATTGAAATGCTAATCAGTATGTAAAAACATCTGTACCTGGTATATGTGCAAGGGTTCATTACTGTGTAGTAGTCTTGACTAGTCATCCTTGTAATAGTCCGTTTCTTCTATAGAGGTTAATGTTGAGCATAACATATAAACATAAATGTGCAATTCATTAGGATTCATGTTAAGATTTTAGTTGAGATAGAACAACACATTCAATTTAGTAATTTAGAAATAGATTAGAAAATTATGTATCTTGCCCATTAAACAACTGTGTATGACCAAACCCTAATCCTATTCCAACTATAAGTAGGGAACCTAATCCTATTCCTAAAAGTAGGGTTTGGCTATCCCTTTTTCATCAATTTTGATTTAATGAAATTCAAAAGAATTATTTTCAAACCTCACCTTTACACCCAAAGTGTATGTGTTAATCCTTGATTAATTTCTTACATGCTTCAATCCGCTCATGAATTCTTGAAGTCGCCATAGATCACAATAGAAACCTGATCGGACTCGAAACTAAAAGAAGATTTCGTGCAACTACAAATAATTATTGAGAATGATCTTAACTAGTCTTGTTTGTTCAATGATCTAATTGGGCCATATCAATTTGAGTCAACCTCATACCAAAGGTTATGAAACTTTTAGTTGAGATGGAACACATGCTTATACATGAGTAGTGAACAAAGAAGCAGCCCATACAATAATCATTTATATTTTCTACATGGCATTTACATGTGTACAATCCTTTACTATTGACATATCAACACTATATTTACCGATCTACTGAACCTACCTAAGGTCTCAGAGTATACATCCCAAGTTATTATAACAATAATTTTTACTGAACCTAATGTCTCGTATGCTTCACAGGTTATTGTAACTATAATTGACAGTTACACAAGAACTACTTTAGCTATTGTAACCACACTTCATAGTTCAATAAAAACTGTGAGATTGATTACCGTTTGCATGATCTACTCTGGTTTACTCTCATTTGTATGCATTCAGAACAGCATGTGTAACCATGTATCTTTGTAGCAAATATTTCTCGCACTTTATGGGAGGAAACCTGGAAATGGAACGCATTCAAACTAAATTTGTGAGGACAGATTAAATCAAATTAATAATTCAATATTGATGACATATTATGCATTAAAATGTAGTAAAGTTTGCCAGTTTGAAGAGTCTGTAAATTAGTTCATACGTATTTCTTCTACACCCTTTAAATACTCGATGAGACTGAGACATTATAAACCTAGCAAGTACTGAATATTAATCTACTTTGAAAATTAAAAATACTAATGATGATGATGATAAGGACGAAAGGGAGAGAAGAGATGATACTGATAAACAATGACAAAAAGGCAAGAGCGGGTGATGTTTCAATGAGAACCTCCCCTGTGAGAACCTACGAACTTGTACATGAATGCACACAATCTAATATTCTAGGCACACAATCAACCCTGGAGTAGTTTGTGTGCATTCATGTTGGTTCTCACGTTCTCACTCAAGGGGTGGTTCTCATTTGATCACTAATCAGGCAAGAGCTCTCTACAAAAGCTTTTTTGAAACCAAATGCTAAATAAGGCCACAACTACATACTTTGGAGGATTATCCTTTGATTGGCAGGTTGGCAAGCATTCAACAATACAGTCATGACTAGGCTCCACGAAAAATGGAATCTGCTCATAGAAAGCAAGGGTATACATGATCATAAATTCTGTGACCATAAATCAATATATGACAGTCAAAAGCATCTGCCGATCAAATATCATACTGCGGGTGCAAAACAAGTTCATATCTAGAGTTCTAGAGGCTTTAAACAGCCAGGGAGCTATAATTCACACATAACAGGGATACTTGGAAGAGAAATAAAAGTATTACCATTAAAACAAAATACTAAAATTAATTCAATTCCACTGTTAATTATGAGAACAACCAAAATAAAGGCTTACAGAGTATCTTTCTTGACCATTTCCCAGGACTCGATGCAATGTTGATCTGGAAGAAAATAGTAAATAAAGAAATAAATGAGCTTTGCAAGAAAATTGCAAATCAAGGCAACATACTAAAATTATTTTCAAAAGATAAATACAATTTGTTTTTGCATTAAAAAAGTTTGATATATGGATGAGAAACACAAGAATTTAACAAAAAACACCATTTGTATATGTGCATATTCATATACATATAGAAAACATACATGCAGACACACATGCATGTAATCTAATAAAACTGGGAACAATATATGCTTATAGAAGACACACATGCAAATATTTAGGGACTTGATGCACACTGGATAAAAAGACTAGCTAGGTTCTATTTATTGATGAGAAAAATATTACCTAAATTTAAGGTTACTCCAGCGCTCCAACATATCACCAAGGTTTACTACGAATGCACTGTAAAGAGAAGCCAAGGTTCTTTAAAACCGTTGATTATAAAGTTGCAAGAATGTCTAAACTGTGCACGCCATAATATGCTAAAAATACATATTCAAAATCAAATCAGTCTGGTGCTTTAAGAAAATGGCTTTGTTTTAAGAGGTTGCCTGTTATATGATGTGATATTTTCACAGGATATATATCCCAGAGAAAAGTTCATGAACACCACTTAGACTTAATGCAGACTTTACATCATTATTAACAAAAACAAGCAGATTGTGATAGTAGGTTCTTTTGTTGGTACTCTTCATAGGAACAGTATCTAAAGACACTTCATTACCCCTTCAACGGTGGTACATACTCCCAAACCTGAGGATTAGCATCCTTATTCTTGCATATCTGGGTAAGTTAAAACTGTAAGTTCATTCCACTTAAAATGAAAGTAAATAACTATATAAAAAATCTTCAATTACGCTATTTAACTTACCTGAAGGCCATACTTATCATCAAGTGCTAAGAGTGTAATCAAACCATAATCAGTATGTGCACCAGCTCCAAAAATTCCTTTGGTAGGGTCAGAATATTTACCTAGTATTTATAACATGTGCTAGTTATCAATCACACCAAAACAAACAAAATGCTGCTTGCATTATATTTCATTTGAACTTTATACACCTTCATAATGTAGCAGGCGTAGAGTGGCTATAGGTTTGCCAAGATATTCAGGCTGCTCAAAAAAATCAACATCCAAGTCTAATGCAAGAGCTATGACCCTTGCTATTGCTTTTGTCACCTTACTAAATTAAACATACAAAATAAATAAATAAACAAACAAAAAAATATGAAAAGTTAGATATATAGAAAAGAACCCTCTTTCCAAAAGCAATCTGGAACCTAGAAACCATTAGGGGGAGTGGGCAAATTTGAAGTCCATGAGTTATGGAAGATCTTGAAATTTGAAAGAACATCCAATAAGAATATGATAACAGTAACAATGAAAAGCTTCCTATATGTACATTTCTAACAGAAGTTGCCAATTTAGAAACCAAAATATATACAGAAGTTGCTCTTTCTATGGACGAAATCTGGATTGAGAAATCTGAACAAGATAGGAATATCATAACTTACAGAGCCTCTTGGTGATACTTCTCCATGGTTTTACTCCATCCAGGCAAGATATCTTGCAGACAATGGATCAAATATGTTAACAAAATTGGCTTCCTATGAGTCAATTGATGTAAGGTCCACAATTTGTTCTAAAGGAGTGAATGGCATCTGAAACTGAAATTAACCTTCACTAGGCCAAATGTTTGGCCCATAAAACTGTCTTTCTGCTTCAGAATCATCTTTGGGTAGTTCAATACCAATATAATATCCTTCCTTGTAATCCCCTGAGCCCAAAATGAAAAGGATGAACTTCAAAACATAGCTAATTCTACAGGATCCCCAATGGAGAAGTAGGTAAGTTGGAAGAAAAATAACAATATATGCTTATATAATATATATATATATATGTGTGTGTGTGTGTGTGTGTGTGTGTGTTTTGTGTGAGTATAGGCTAATGTTCCAATGAGACATCTTCCCGTGAGACTATGAGACACAACATGAATGCACACTTTCTACTACAGAAATGCACACACACTAGATTGTGTGCAGTCATGTTGGGCAAATTGCACACTCAGACACTCTAGTCTATGTGCATTCATGTTGTGTCTCACAGTCTCACAAGAAGATGTTGTAACTAATACTCCAAACATTTAAATAACATTATCTACATCGTAAATTGATTTTTAATATAACAGATTACTCTAAGCTATGCCAAGACTGTTTTACATAATCTAAGATAAATGATACAACAGTTTACTAATTACTAAATCAAATTATCTACATTGCAAATTGATTTTTAGCATAACTGGTAGCTATGAGCTATGACTAGAAGGTTTTAAAGAGAAAAGTTTGCTTTTGACCCAGGAATATAATGGCAATCTCAAATATAGTCATTGACTTTGAAATTGTCCAACTGCAACCCCTCTTCTTCTTCTTCTTTTTTGCAATAAAAAATTTGGTCCTTCAGTTAGTCCCACAGGAATCATATTGTCTATTTCCTTTATTAATCTTGGAAAAAGGGCCCATTTGAGTTCAACCAAGTAATCATCAGATGGTTTGCATTGAGAGCTTATGAGGCAGCAAAATACCAATCACAAGAACATAAGCAAGCTGTTTATGTTTCTTAGCATAATTGATGAACTTCAACATGCTACACCAAACAGACAGAGATAACCTGTATTGTGGTCTAGTGGGAGAAGTATGGTTCCTCTTAACGAAGGTCTTGGATTTAAACTTCCAACACGAAACATGTTGGGAGAGTACCCAAATGAGATCCAATAGCAGCTCAACAAGTTGGATTCCAATGTTATGCCAGATAAAAGGAAGTCAAGGTAAACTAAAGAAAAAAGATGCAATTCATTGCTCATTGCAGAGATGAAATACTGACCATGAATTTGATTAACAGGATCCAAGTGTTCGTCCAGCATAGGAGTGTAGCCTCGATGTTTCTCATTCCTAAGGAGCTTCATTTTCTCCTGTATTGGCAACTCGAAGAACTTTTTGCTTTGCGCAAAAACCTCGTCCATGAACTCCTGGCTGATTCCATGATTTATCACATAGAAAAATCCCGAATCTATGCAGGCCTAGTAAATCAATAAAAACTAACAGAATTAATCATTGAAATTCCAAAACTAAAAATAACTTAATAACAAAAACGAATGTAATCCCTAAAAGAATTATCTTGTTCTTAACCAATTAGAAATCATTACACACATATAGAGAAAGAGAGGGAGAGTGCCTGTTTGAGGAGAGCGACTGGGGTTTTAGTATCAGGGCTGGAGAGATCAATGCAATTCAGAGCAGA
>NC_044920.1:14219598-14252098 GCF_003576645.1 Ipomoea triloba | reverse complement strand
ATATAGATAATAACAAAAATAATGAGTGAAACAGTATATAATGAGATTTAATTTTGTCTCTAATCTCGATATGTGGTCTTTTGCTTCTTCCTGCGCCTTAGAATTGTTGATTATGTAAGTTTCCTCATTATGTTGTTTGTGTGAATTATGAAAAAATGATGCTCACTAACTAAAACATTGAAAGCTCATAGTTAATTATTAGTAAATTAAAGTAATAGTTAATTAAATGAGTAGTTCAAATTTGATTAAAGAGTCCAATAATGAATCTCATAGCCCAATTTATGTGGTCAGTGGACTAAAGTAAAACATAGCATTTATACCAAAGTCTTAATTTGTTCAATATCCACAGAGTTAAAGTTTGGGTATTGTAGAGCATTTAACTACTTGTTATGATATGCAATGTCTACATTTTATGATGGAAAAATAATATGCATTGTTTATTTTGAAGTGAGCAGTGAGCAATTTAGTTAGCAATTTACTTTGCAATAAGGTTTAGTATTGCTTGTAGTACGAATAAAAATTGTATTACCATATTTTACAATATTACACATATCTTAATAATATATGAGTGTTTTAGGCGGAAAGTTAAAATGGAGGATTTTTTTATTAAAATAGTTGAGATTTTAATCTAGAATTGTATTACGAATAGGAAAGTAGGAAAGAATATGTTGTACTAGGAATTGTATTACCATATTTTAATGTACAATAGTAGTACGAATAAGAATTGTATTACTATATTTTTTACAATATTACACAAACCTTAATAGTATATTAGTGTTTTGAGTGGGAAATTAAAATGGGGATTTTATTTTTATTAATAACTAGTATTTTCACCCGTGCGTTGCACGGAATGTATTTTTTTTATAATAATTTAAAAATATTTGGATCAATATACAATTATATAAACTATAACAACAAATATTATATAGTGCAATTGATGAAATGGATTGGATCGATTATGTCTTCTAATGTTTCCTTACTTGACTTCGAGCAAATAATTGTCCAATTACCCGTGTGATGCAAATAATAAGTAGAATTGTATTACGAATAAGAAAGTATTTATATTGTAACTTTTTTCAAAATTATTGCAATTTCAATATTATAATTTGAAGAAATAAGGATGCATGTTTCATGTGTATTACGTGTTGGTCCCGATAGGTGAGTAAGTGAGTCTAGAGGGGGGGGGGGATGGGGGTTGAATAGACTCATTAGGGTTTTTGAAAATTCTTTCACAAGTAAGAATACTATTTCGAGTTAAATACTTGATCAAATGTTTGGCAGCGAAAATATTGTTGTATACGTTTTAATACTTTGCACGTTTTTGAATTATGAAAATGTTAGGCTGGGTTTGATGATATGTAATGCAGCAAGTAATGAGGCAGTAAATAAAAGAGTAAGAGAGAGAGAGCGATTTTTATAGTGGTTCGACTATTAACTAAGCCTACTCCACTCTTCTTCACAACTCATGAAGGGTTGCACTAATTTCTCCTTTATTAGTACAAACTCTTTCCCAACGTGCTCCTTTTATCACTAAGCGAGACAACCACGCTATTGAAGGTTTTTCAACTTCTTGAGTTTACTCTGTCTCATTCTACTTATCTCCAAGTAGAGGTTGGTTGAAAAATGGTTGGGCTTTTTCTCCAACTTGAAATCTTAGCTTGATGTTCTTGATCAACACTTGAAGCCGCCCAAGATTTCTCTAAAAATGCTAGATGAGAATTTTGCTTTTGAATACTTGCACACTTATAAACTTGAGAGTATGAGCGTATTTTGCATAACAACCAGCAACTCCAAATGAATGAGAGCATGGGTAATTTGAGCTATGTGGACGTCAGTACCTTTATAGCCGTTTGTCTACTTCAGTGTACAAACAATTTGTCTTTTGTCTTACACTAAAGGACATATCATTTAATGCTCATTGGGATTGTTTTCTAGGACTTTGATTTGCCAATTATCAAGGCTATGGACAAGACATATGTCAGAGAATGTCTTCAAGTTTGTCCTCATGAGTAAATAACGACTCATACCTTAAATGCTCACAAGAATTATTGACTTTATCATTCTCCCATGATTTCCTCGAATGTTTTAGCTTGATCATTCGGCCTTCAACCTTCTAGCAAGTCTTCATGTCTTCTTGGTCTTCTTCTAGCAAGTCTTCGGCCTTCAACCTTTTAAGTTTTTGTCCACGAGTATGACTGTGTTTGGTTATGAACCAGACACCACGAGTCCTACTATGTATTCGGCCTTATGAAGATATACAATAAAGACAACGAAAAATTTGGGGGGGGGGGGGTCTCCTCTGGTACTTTGGTATCATAAAAAATCAAAGACTCGGGGTTCCTAACAATTTCCCCTTTTTGATGATGCCAACACCTATACTCAAACCATAAGGTTACTTATATCCAAACTGGATTTTTATTATCATAGCCGAATAGTAGAGTTTGACAAAATAAGGATTTCAAGGAGTAAGATTACTGGTAAATTAACAACTCATGCAAAAATTCAAAATGCATTTCTTTCATTAAGACACAGGACATTATTACACGAATATAGAAAAAGATAAACTCAAATAAACTTGAAGATCATCTCCTCGCTTTGTTCTTGACTTGTCTTCGAAGATCATTTCTTCGTCCGTGCTTGTCTTTCACTTTCCTCAACATCTTTTAGGTCAATCATTTTGTTTATGATTCTTCTTGCTTCGACCACGTCTTTGTTCTCGGTCATATGAGCATATTTATTTCTTACACAAAGTAAGAGATAATTCTGTGTGGCTTCACCAAGGTTTTTCCCATCAATGGTTCTTCTTTTCCACCACCATATCAACTCGGGTGCTGTCATTCCATCATAGAAGCTTTAACCAGTTCCACCCATGATTTGAGTGATGGCTCTTATCTTCAGAATATCATTATCATGCTTGGTTAGTTGGTTATATTCTCAGCTGATTCCATTCTTGCTTTCATTTCTTCGAACCATTTATGTATCAATTCTCTGTCTCTCGAGAATTTCTTCTTCTTCTTCTTCTTCTTTCCTTTTGTTTTCATTGGCCTCCCTGATTCCTTTATTCTTCAGCCATTGGAAGTCTTGTCTCTCTCTGTTAGACCTCTTTTTCCAGAAAGTAGGGACATTATATGCTTCAAACCTTTTACCGCTTCCTTCTTCATAGGGAATATATTCAACTTCTTTGCCTTCAGCGGTTAAGGTCATTATTGTTCTTCCTTGTTTGTGGCCTCAGCCTTGAGATTTACCATGCCTTGGTGTGGAGGAAGATGGTGGAGGTGGTAGAGCTAGGAAAGCTTCTCTTGAGATGTTCCTTTCAGCCCTTCTTTGACCATCACCTCCTCGACCATCTTGATCATCCTTGTCTCTTCTATAACTTCGGCCTTGACCTTGAGGTTTTCACATTCTCTTTTCCCCTTGTTGGCATCATCTTTCAATGCCTCGTTATCTTGATCACTCAAATGATTGATTATCAGTTGAAGTTCCTTGATGGACCACTGATTGTCAAGAACAGATGTCGCTGATTGAGTAGTGTTCTCGTTGATTAGATCCATCTTCATGTATGCAAGATCAACTCGTTCCTTCAGTCGGGCTTGACTAAGTTTCATGTTTTGCTGGTCTCGCTGTACATTCAATAAAATTTCCCTTAGGTTTGCGAATGACTACACATTTTCAAATTGTGCTTTTGTCAACTTCTCTTCGAGATCAATATTGCGAGTCAGCATTGGGGAATGAGAACTCTATTTCTTCTGATTCTCATTACTCTTCTTGACTCGTTTAATGGCTTTCTTGAGATAGTCAAATTGTTCCTGTGGAGTCTTGGCCAATTCCTGTATTGAAGATAGAATAGAAGAGTGAAAAGGAATATAAGAACTTATTACTTCTGTGGCTTGAGTTCCTTGAGCTTGATCGTCGTGGCTTGCACCACGAGGTGCATCCATATTTTCACCTCGGGCTAAGCTTGGATCAGCTTGAACTTCATATTCATTCATGGGTACGTAGCCCAAGTCATCTCTCAGGTAAGAGTCTTCGTGGCTTGCACTCCGAGATGCTTCCATGTTTCCATCTCGAGCTAAGCTCAGACTCACCCGTGTATCAACTTTAACAGTTCTTGGGTTCAAGTCTTCGTGGTCCGCACCACGAGATGCTTCCTGATTGGCATCTCGGGCTGGACTCGGACTTCCCCGCTTCTCAATCACTTCGACATGTTCCAATAGTTGCTCAAGTACATCAATTTCAGGATTTAAGTCGTTGTGGCTCGCACCGTGAGACGCTTCTAGATTGTCGTCTAGGGCTGAGCTCGGACAAATCCTTGGAAAAATTACAGCCAAAGGAAGTGCATACACACCGTCATCATCTCTTGTCTCATCATTCTCTTAGGGTGAAGAGGGAATATGATGTTCTGCTTGATTATCTTCTTCCATGGACACTTGATGATGATCTTCAGGATGAGTGTCCTCGGCTGGAATCACTCTAAGCTCTTCCTCATCCTGAGGATGATTCGATACTCCTTGATTGTCATTGTCATCATTGTCCGAATCATTAGAGTTGGAGGAATTTTCAGGTGTTTCTTCTCTTGAGGCATCAGCAGGAAGACGAGTAGACTAATTATGTGGTGACTCGTCATCATCATCATCTGAAGATGAGTGAGGTGCTACATCATTGCAACCTGAAGTTTCTTTCTCAGGTTTTTTGTCCTCATCTTCTTCTTGTTATTCACAGTCCTCGGGCACTTCATTCTCACGACTTGTTCCAACACCAGGGCGAATATCTCTAAATGATGATTGGATTCTAGAGATACTGGTGACTCTTGCGACCATGGTCAGATCCGCCCTTTCTTGTTCCTTTGGATCTGAGGTCTTGATATTCATTTCTTGACCTTTGCCTTTACTATTGAAATGTCCAACAAGTTTCTCTACATAGACTCTGTCTATTTCGTCAGGTCTTGTGGCTTCAAAGACAGATCTCGTGCCCATCGAATCAAGAGCCCATTGCTCTTCTTCCCACATAAGACTGCATGCTCGGCCTATTACCTCAAGTCTTGTCATTTGCCATTTCTGCCACGCATACATTCTTTTAAGTTCAATACGAAGAATGTCTTCTCGAGTAGGCATTTCATTAAAGAGTTTTTCATGAGCTATTTGTTTAGCCAACTCGGCATCAACATTGATCTGCAAGGTTTGAGTGACAGTGGGAATAAGCAATGTTTCTGTCTCCTAATTGTGAGGCTGCACAACAACAGTTTCCTCGGCTTCAATCACATCTTCTACCTCTTCTGCATTGGCAGGTTTTTGTGGGAGAGTGGAGGATGAATCTTCTGCCTAAATTGCTTGAACCTTAATTTCCTCGACTTCTCTAAACGGCAAAGCAATCCCCTCGGTTAGTTGATTAGGAATGATATCTTGAGTTCTTTGATGGATAGACTCGGCCTCATCATCTAGGTCATCTTCCCCCGCAGATGATTCCTTGGTCTAAGTTGAGCTTGATTCTGGTTGAGCTTGAGGTTTTCTCAAATGAAGTAAAAGACCACGAGTACTTGGGCCTAATGGCTCGGGTTCCTTCGTCTTTTACCTTTTTGAAAGTGGTCAGGTAAGGAGGAGCACATCATCTTCATCACTGTAATCATCATGAATTAATAAAGGTGGAGGTAACACATTCGATGCTAGAGCAGCAGTCTCAGCATCTTCTTCAGGGGTAAGTAGAGGCAAGTTTGAAGTTGAAATAACAACTTCTGGATCAATGCGGAGAACATCATTATCATCGGAATGTTCATGACTCGTCTCCTCGGTCGTTGGTAAAACAACTGACTTATCAATGATTATAGCCTCTACTTAGGCTACTCCCTATGCAGGTGGTGTAGATGCCTTGGCCTCCTATCCTCGTTCTCTTCTGTCAATTGGTGGAACATGCACAGTTGAAGTTTCTTCGACCAATGTCTCGGTCGCTGCAACTGAAGGCTTAGGTGTTTTCTTGGGTCGCTTGGAAGGCCTTTTTGAGGGCTCGTCCTTCCTCTTCTCAGGAGGTTTTCTCTTCTTCTTCTCTTCAGTAGGACCTTTTGATGACTCGTTTGCTTTAGAGGTTGAGACATCCTTCATAGTTTGCACAGATGCACCCTTCGTCACCGAAGTCTTAGACTTTGTCTTCTTCTTCGCTTCTTGGGATGTAGCAAAAACGCCCATTTCTATTGGTTTTCTTTTGTCATAGTTTGGAGGCTTGGATCTCATGTGGTAGTGAGTTCGGTGGGTTGGAGTTCCAGGGCGAAGACTTACACCCTTAGACTTCAACACTTCTCCAATTACAAAACCAAAGCCTAAGGTTTTGATAATCCATCCACTCTCTAGATTTACTCTTTTACTCACATTCTTCTTCAAGAAGTCAAAGACCACTCTTGACCAATCAATAGGATATTTGCCAAGTAAAGCACTTAGCATTTTCAACTTGTCTTCCGAAATGTAATCTCTTCCTGATTGTTTGCTCTCAACAATCTTGTTCAAAATGTCAATTGTGAACTCAAAGTCCATTTTGAGCATTTTCTTCTTAATAGGAAAGGCCACAAATGAGGGCTGATTTCTTGCCTTAATATCATCCCAGAGTTTGGAGTTGATGTACTTTCGACCGAAACAATCTTTATGGAACCCTTCATCACAGTTAGGAAAGTTGAAAGCTGCCCGAATGTCACCATGAACAATGGTAACATTGGTTCCATTGATGGTCGATCTTATCTCATCAATTTCTCCACTTTCATGAATGCTTGAGTTGATGTATAACTGAGTCACATCAAAAGCGTGAAAAACCTTATGGGGAAAAATCACATTACAGCCCTCCATCCTTGAGGCATTGTATTACGTTATTGCCAAGATCCTTGTCAATGACAAGTTACATGTATCCATGAGCATAAAACATCGAACCTGCTTTTACGAGACTGTCACTTGTATTTTGGCCTTTCAATTTCCTCATAAACCAGTTGATGATCTTTTTGTCATTACATGGACGAATGATTTCAGTAGGTGGTACAAACTCTTCTTCTTGTTGTTCATCTGATGCTTGAACTTCTGGGTTTTTAGAAGGAATATCTGTTTGATCATTAGAGGACACCATTGATGAGCAGTAAAGATTTTAAAAAGCTTCGGGAGGAAGAAAGCTTAGGGTTAAAATGCTTGAGGGTAAAAAGTGAAAAGACGGAGGTGAGAGAGTGTTGGTCCTGATTGGGTGGCGAAAAGTCTAGAGAGGTGGGTGAGTGGGTGAATAGACTTTTCTAACCAATTAAAACTTTATAACACTTCAATAAAAATAATTCTAAGTGAATAAATTTAACTTGAAATGCACAGCGGAATATTCGAACGGTAAAGTGTTATAAAATAAATCTGCGTAAAACTGAAGAGATATATGACATGCAATACGTTGGAATGCCTTGAAATAGCTCAAAGAATAAGTATACAAAGTTTGAGGCACATGCGAACGTGGGAACACACAAACCCAGATGGATAAATCAACATAGTATGAAATGGGTTAGTGAGTCAAGCATGCAAAATATGTAAAGTGTTGTAAAGTAAATAAAGGCAAAGATTTATAGTGGTTCAGGGGTGGTGTAATACTCCTAGTCCACTCTTCTCCTTTCACTCCAAGGAGGGAATTCCACTATCTCGTTCACCCAGATACAAATAGTGGAACACCAGTGCTACACAAGCACTTTCCGAGTGTCTCGCACGAAGCTACATTCAACACGAGCTCCTCACACAAAGCTAAGCTCCCGAGCGCCTCGCACAAAGCTACGCTCTACCATGTGTCTTGCACAAAGCTACACTTAGTTTCCCCGAGTGTCTCGCACACAGCTACACTCAAACAAGGATTTCACAACTCCTTGCTACTCTCCCTCTCTCTACACTCAGTAGATATATTTTTACAAGAAATAAAGATTTCTTTTCTAAGATTTGAATATTTCATGTATAGCTCAATATCAACACTTTTGGTCGTTATATCTTAATCTTATTCTTTGCAACCATATCACCACCGTTCGTGCTTGTCTTCAAGTCTTCTTGGGCTTTTTATAATTCAAGGAATTATTTGCCCGTTGTGAATATCCCTGATGACTCTATTTCTAAATACCTTTTTACCCCACTTTTCATCTATTTTTGTAGTTAAGTGTTGTTACTTGAGTGGAATTTATTACTTGGTTGTGTGTTTTTGTGTTAAATGTCGATTCTTCCACAACGAGTAGAAAAGAAAACACATTGGATGGCTTTGGATCAATTTTGGTAGCTTAGGATTCCACTCAAGGAGGGAGAGGAGCAGCGGAGCGCGCAATGGAACAAGGAGCAAAGAACAAGCTGGAAAAAAATGAAATAGGTACCCACACGGCCGTGTGGGCACCCGTTTAGTCCAATCCGGAAGCAAAAAAGTGGATCACCGAAACGGGACCCGACACGGCATTGTGGGTACCCGTTTCGGTCTGTATTATTCTGTTTTAGGCGTGTTTTGCTGCATTTTTGTGATATTCCGAACCCTAGCTAGTGTAGACCTTTTCTCTCTTATTTCCATAGCCATTTTTAGCTTAGAATAGCCTAGATCTACATTAAAGAACACATTGCAAGCCTCACTTGGTGGATTTGGAAGGGATTCCAACAACTCCTTTACATTATTAATTAATAGTAAAACTCTATTTTCCTCTTCTCCATCTCTCATTTACTCTTATTGCTATTTAATGCTTTCTATGCTTGATATTGTTATGACTACTCGAGAAATGAGTGAGTAGTCCCTTATATGGGTTAGATTAGTTGTTTATTACTTCTATTGATGCTTGTTATGTGATTATTGCATATAGGGGATGAATACTCATTCAGGGTTCTTGAGTTTGAATTGAGTTTATTTCTATCTTTCAATAATTAGTGTACAATGATTGTTGTTTGTCTTTGGAAAACCTTCCATCACAATGGGAGTTGGATGCGAGACTTGAGTCAACCCAATCTCAAACCCAATTTCCCTTCTATGGAAATAGGGGTAGGTTGGGGCTTAAATAGCTTTTGTTCTTCAAGAACTTAGGTTGATATACCACGGAAATGGGGCAACCTTTGTTCTAACCCTTATGGAAACTTGGATTCCTTTGGAAACAAGGGGTTGGGATGCAACATCTTCTAAACCAAATGAATCCCAATCTCTTTCAACAATTTGCTCAAAATTTCCCCCAAGGAGTTCCTCCCATGTTTCAACAAGGTGTACAACAACCGATGGCGGCCAACCTAGCCCCGGAGTTTGAGGAAGAGGATTGCATTGTGTACCCAGAGTTTGATGCTAACAACTTTGAACTCAAGACCTCCCTAATCCAAATGGTCCAAGCAAACCAATTTAGGGGTGCAAGAATTGAGGATCCAAAGGCCTATATTGTACATTTTGATAAGATTTGCAACACAATCAAGATGAATGGAATTACTATCGATGCTATCAAGTTGAGATTGTTCGGTTTCTCACTAAGGGATCAAGCATTAAGTTGGCTCAACTTTTTCTCGGCCAACCACTTTGTCACATGGGAGCAATTATACAAGGCTTTCATGCAAGAGTATTGCCCTCCCTCAAAGGCCACAAAGTTGAAGAAACTCATTCAAAACTTTATACAATTTGGGAATGGGAATCTATATGAAGCATGGAAGAGCTTCAAGGAGTTGAGGAGGCAATGTCCCAAGAATTTGCTTACTCCAGGAGACTTCATCTCATCATTCTATGAGGGACTATTGGATAGTTCCAAAATCATTCTTGACACGTCATCATATAGAGAGATCTTTATGGACATAGGCCCGGAGCATGGGGAGCAAATGATTGAAAGAATAACTTCCAACACGACATATTGGTATAATTAAAGAAGTGAACCTCCGAAGAAGGAAAAACTGGTCGGGATGTTTGAGGTGGATGACAATATGGCTATGCAAGCTCAACTAGAATCTATCCAACACATGCTCAAGCAAATGATGCAAAACCCTAAACAAAGTGTGCAAGCGGTTGCCAACCGACTCCTCAAGGTCCTTGTATGTCGAATTCTTACTCTTTGCCACAATCACCATGTAATTCACCAGGACCCCAAAGCATGGCCATAGTTGCTTGTTGCACTATTTGTGGAGGAAACTATGCCTCCCAATCTTGTAAATTATTGGATACAAGTGGCCAAGGCTCATTTTCAAGTATGGAACAAATTGATGCGATAGGGTTTTCTAGGCCTCAAGGGCAAGGTTTCCAAGGTTATGACCAACAACAAAGGAATCAATTTTGAGGTCAATATGGGAACCAATGAAACAACCAAGGAAGGAACCCACCCCCGGGTTTTCAATGAAATCAAGGAAATAGGGGTAACAACCAATGAAACAATTGGAGAGGCAACCAAGGCCAAGGCCAATGGAACAATCATAGTGGTCAAGGGTATGGTAACAATCAAAATCATCAAGGGACCTCCAATTCCTCCCAAGATCCGGATATGAAGACTTTCATGAGCATGATAATGAATCAAATGAGCAAGTTACAAACCGAAGTGGAAAGTCTTCGAACTCAACAACAAAGTGGAGATACCCAAAGTTCTAACCACGCCTCCTCTTCTAGTGGTAAACTACCGGCCAACACCGAAAATCCAAGGAATCATGTGAATGCTATCACCACTAGGAGTGGGAAGGCCTTGAAAGATCCACCATACCCTACCAATGATCAAGATTTTGAGAAAAAAGATGAGAAAAGTGAAAATGCCCAAGGGAAAGAAGAAGTGGAAATAGAAAACATTCTTGAAAGTGATAATGAGGAGGAACCTCTCATTCAAAGAGACAAAGCAAAAGGGAAGGCTCCTATGCAAGTTGAAAACAATGAAAGTAAGAAGGGTGCACCAAAGGGCAAGCAAACACATGACTCGGTTATATCATGCAACCTCCTACCATTTCCACAAAGGTTATGGAAGTCAAAAGACACCAAGAGAGAGAACAAGTTTAAGATGATGTTGGACAAGCTTGAGATATCCATGCCCTTTGTAGATGCCGTTACTCAAATTTCTTCTTACAAGAAATTTTTGAGGAGGATACCAAGGTCCCCATTATCCTTGGTAGACCTTTCTTAACCACCGCCGGAGTCATCATAGATGTGAAAAGAGGCAAGCTTGTAATGGAAGTGGCCGAGCATAAGATTGAGTTCGATATATTCAAAATGGCCAAGCACTAACCTTTCTATGTGGACGAGTGCAATATGGTGGAGGTGATGGAAGGTTGCGTTGATGAAGTAAGGATGACCCAATGGGAGGAAATTGAAGAACTATGCATCTTGGAGGAGGAAATTGAAGAACTATGCACCTTGGAGGAGGAAATGGAAGAGCTCCATACCACATGTGATTCAATTGGGGAGGAACCATCTCCAAGGTAGAACTCAAGCCCTTGCATTCTAATTTTCGGTATGAATTTCTTGACTCTAACTCTTCCTTTCCCGTGATAGTTAATGCTTCTTTGAAAAATGATGAAATGAAAAAATTGCTTGATGTGCTAAAAAGACATAGAAGGGTGATTGGGTATGAGATTGGGGATCTCATTGGCATTGACCCGAAGTATTGTATGCATAGAATTTACCTTGAGGACAATGTCGACGTCATTTACCCTATTTTGGATAGCAAATGGCTTAGTCCCATTCATGTTGTACCGAACAAGGGCGGAATGACGGTCATTGAAAATGAAAATAATGAATTGATCCCTATTAGACTTGTTACTGGGCACCAAATGTGCATTGATTATAGAAAGCTTAACAAGTCTACTAGGAAGGACCACTACCCTCTCCCTTTCATTGACCAATTGCTTGAAAGAATGTCTTGCAACAAATATTTTTGCTTCTTAGATGGTTTTTCAGGATACTTCCAGATTTCAATATGGCACCTATGCATTTAAAAGGATGTCATTTAGCTTGTGTAACGCGCCGACAACTTTCTAAAGATGTATGATGGCAATCTTCTCCGAGCTAGTGGAGGAGATAATGGAAGTGTTCATGGATGACTTCTCCGTCTATGGGAGGTCATTCGATGAATGCTTGACTAACCTTGACAAAGTCTTATGCAAATGCGAGGAGGTGAACCTTGTGCTCAATTGGGAGAAGTGCCATTTTATGGCCACAGAGGGTATAGTTCTTAAACACAAGGTGTCCGAAAGAGGAATAGAAGTGGACCCGACGAAAGTTGAAGTAATTGCTAAACTGCCACCACCAAACACAGTGAAAGGAGTGAGGAGCTTTCTGGGGCATGCGGGGTTCTATAGAAAGTTCATTAAAGATTTTTCAAAACATGCCAAGCCCCTCACACATCTACTTGCCAAGGATGTCCCATTCCAATTTGATGATTCCTATGTGGTTGCATTCGAGAGATTAAAGGAGGCCCTATGTAATGCTCCGATCATTCAACCCCCCGATTGGACTTTGCCTTTTGAGTTGATGTGCGATGCCAGTGATTACGCGGTTGGGGCGGTTTTGTGTCAAAAGAGAGGGAAGACCTACCTTGTGATCCATTATGCTAGCCACACGCTGGACGAAGCCCAAGTCAATTATGCAACAACCGAGAAGGAGCTCCTAGCGGTGGTGTTTGCTATGGATAAGTTTAGATCCTACTTGATTGGAAGTAAAGTGATAGTGCATACCGACCACGCTGCATTGAGGTACTTGTTTCAGAAAAAAGATGCCAAGCCAAGATTGATTCGTTAGGTCCTACTTCTACAAGAGTTTGATTTAGAAATCCGACACAAGAAGGGTTCCGAGAATGTAGTGGCGGATCACTTGTCACGATTAGAGGGCCAGAGAGAGGATGAGCTACCAATTGATGATACTTTTAGAGGAAAGACTCTCTTTATCCTAAGCAAGCTTGGAAAGGATTATGTGTCGTGGTTCGCCGACATTGTGAATTATCTTGTAAGCAACTACATTCCTAAGGACTTCAGTTACAACAAGAGAAAAAGGTTCTTGCATGATGTTAGAGACTACTTTTGGGATGAGCCCTTGTTGTTCAAAAGGTGTGTGGATGGAATTGTGAGAAGATGTATCCTAGAAGAAGAGTTTGTAAGTGTGTTGACTCATTGCATATGAGTGCCGACCGGACTGCTTTGAAGATCCTACAGTAAGGTTTATATTGGCCAAGTCTATTTGCTACATCCAAGGAGTTTGTGCGCACTTGTGACAACTGTCAAAGGATTGGAACAATTGGGAGAACGCATGAGATGCCTCAAAAAGGAATTTTGGAAGTTGAGATCTTTAATGTTTGGGGAATGGACTTCATGGGTCATTTCCCTTCTTCCTTTGGTAATGAATACATCTTGGTGGCAGTGGATTATGTATCAAAATGGATAGAAGCAGTGGCAACTCCTAGAAACGATGCAAAGACCGTACTCAAGTTTGTCAAGAAGAACATTTTCTCAAGATTCAACATGCCCAGGGCCTTCATAACCGACAATGGAACTCATTTCTGCAACAAACTCTTGGAGAAAGTCCTACAAAAGTATGGGATCCACCACCGACTCTCTACGCCCTACCATTCTCAAACATGTGGGCAAGTAGAGTCGGCAAATCGTGAAATCAAGTCAATTTTGGAAAAAGTGGTCAGTCCCACAAGGAAAGATTAGTCTCTCAAGCTTGATGATGCACTATGGGCCCTTAGAACCGCTTTCAAGACTCTGATTGGGGTATCTCCCTTTAAGCTTGTGTTCGGGAAATCTTGCCATTTGCCCGTTGAATACAAACACAAAGCTTATTGGGAGATCTCAAGGTTGAATTTGGATGATAACTTAGCAAGGGAAAAGAGGTTGTTGTACTTGAATGAATTGGAAGAGTTTAGAATGAACGCGTATGAAAACGCGAAAATCTACAAGGAGATGACAAAGTACTTCGATGACAAAAGGATCTTAAGAAGGAACTTTGAATCGGGGGACCAAGTGCTACTTTACAATTCAAGACTCAAATTGTTCCACGGAAAACTCAAGTCAAGATGGTCGGGCCTGTTCCAAGTGGTGGAGCATTATCCATCGGGCGTCGTTGCAATTGTTGGAAAGTCCAGAGACCCCATCATGGTCAATGGACAAAGGTTGAAACTTTTCAATGCCCGGGAATCAATGGAGAAGGAAACAAATGCCGTGTGGGATCTCTTTATTCCCACATACACTTGAGGAACAAAAAGGTCGAGTCGAGCTAGCGACATTAAACTTAGGGCTTCATGGGAGGCACCCCATGTTATCTTATCTTCTTGCACTTTAAATTACTTGCATTTACTTTTCAAGCCTTTACTTGCTTTCATTTTACTTTTAAGAGTTAGAGTTTGATCCTAAGTGCTTTGTCACATATCTTTTGTGATGCAACCCAAATGTAACCACTAAATGATCCATTGAAAGTCTCGAGTCGCCCGGTAACAATATTTCAATCAAGGAAAACAATTCAGACTTCAATATCAGATCAAATTCCCCGGTGTGAAATTATTTGCAAGATGTATTTTTTTTAGGTGGGAAACTACTTTGCAAGAATTGTATTTTTTATTTGGGTAGAAATTACTTTTGCAAAATGTTGTATTTTTAATTTTGGGTGGAAAATTATTTTTTATTTTTAATTTTGGGTGGGAGTTACTTTTACAAAGTTGTAATTTTTTATTTTGGGTGGGATAATTAGTGACCTAGAATATTTAATACCTTATTTTCCCCTATAAATACCCCATAAACCCAATGGTTTGAGACACACCTTGTAAGAATTCAATTTGAGTGAAATTTCTCTCTTTTCTTTGCATGAGAAGTGCATTGAAGTTTAGGTTGTTTGTGAGAAGCATTCAATCTTGGTAGGCTAGTGAGAAGCTAGTTTATCCCCCTTATCTTGTTCTTTATATTCACACACATATCCAAAAAAACCAAAAAGAATACTATTACTCATATTATATAGCTAATTTTATTTTTGTATCTTAATTCTAGTGCTAGATTCCTAATACTCTAATTCTTAGCCTTGCTTAATAATCTAAGGATTGAGAGTATTATTTGTTAGTTTGGTGAGACATTTGTAGAGTTGGGATCTTAAAATCCAAGAGTCTACAAGGTAAGATTCTCTTTTGGACACGAAAGGTTCTTGAGTGATTCCTTGAGTGTGCACTTATTGCGGGAAGCAATCCGTGTACGCATCAGTTTGGTATCAGAGCTTTGGCTTCATTCCTCACACAAAAGGGTTTCAACTCCATCCAACAACACAGGTTATATTTTTCTGTCTGAAAATTTCCAGATTGTGCTGTTTGAAAGAAAAATCCGAAAAAAATATTTCCTTTTGTTTTTTTGAGCTGAAATTTTTATTGGTGTTAGATAAATCACTGATATAACCTTCCATGAAAAAAATTGGCGGAAATATTCCACACACAAACACAGAAAATTCTTTGAAGTCTGGGCACTGTTAGGACAGTTTCTGCCTAAAAAATTCCAGCCTGCACAGTTCAAAAGAAAATCTTGTGAAAAATACTTCCAAATACCTTTTTGTTCTGAAATTTTTTATGGTTGAAGTTTACTCAAGGTTCTTGCTAACCATAAAAAAATTTGGTCATAAAAGGCATCCAAAACATTCCAGAAAATTCCTCAAAGTCATGGTAAAATCTGTCCAAATTTGTTTTGCCATTCCTTGTGCTTTCTAGTTTGTTGTTCATTATCAATGGAGTCTTTTGAGTTAAATACACTTCAACAAGGAACACTCACTGTGGAAGAATTCTACAAAAAATTAAGAGAGTTAATGATCCGAGATGGGGTGATTGAACCACAAGTAATTACCAGGAATAGATTTATGTGTGGTGTTAGAAAAGAAATTGCGCAATTGCTTCCTCGCTGGTGTAAGTGTTTGTTTACTTTGCTTTACCATGCCAAACAAATTGAAGTCAGTTTGCAGCAAAAAGAGGTCGAGAATTCAACATCTATTTCTTTGTCATATGTTGAAAGCTCAAAAGAATTAAGTAAAAATGTAAACATGTGTGAAGAAGAGTGTGAAGATAGTGAACAAGAAAAATTGAGTGACAAAGAAGAAGAGAATGTTAAGGAATGTTTGAGTGAAAATGAGGAGGTAGAATTGTGTTTTGAACTTTGTGAGAAAAAGGAAGAGGGAGAAGACGTTGAGAACTCGATAACCTTTGTTTTAAGTCTTTTGCAGGTTAATGGATATGATTCAAAGATTGATAATCTGTTTGAAAGCAAAATGTTGTTCTACAAAGTTCAAGAAAACTTGGGATCACTTACCTTTTTCGATGAAGAAATTCAATTCACACAATGGAAAGATTACACATTTCCATTTGACCGAGGAAANTAAATGATCCATTGAAAGTCTCGAGTCGCCCGGTAACAATATTTCAATCAAGGAAAACAATTCAGACTTCAATATCAGATCAAATTCCCCGGTGTGAAATTATTTGCAAGATGTATTTTTTTTAGGTGGGAAACTACTTTGCAAGAATTGTATTTTTTATTTGGGTAGAAATTACTTTTGCAAAATGTTGTATTTTTAATTTTGGGTGGAAAATTATTTTTTATTTTTAATTTTGGGTGGGAGTTACTTTTACAAAGTTGTAATTTTTTATTTTGGGTGGGATAATTAGTGACCTAGAATATTTAATACCTTATTTTCCCCTATAAATACCCCATAAACCCAATGGTTTGAGACACACCTTGTAAGAATTCAATTTGAGTGAAATTTCTCTCTTTTCTTTGCATGAGAAGTGCATTGAAGTTTAGGTTGTTTGTGAGAAGCATTCAATCTTGGTAGGCTAGTGAGAAGCTAGTTTATCCCCCTTATCTTGTTCTTTATATTCACACACATATCCAAAAAAACCAAAAAGAATACTATTACTCATATTATATAGCTAATTTTATTTTTGTATCTTAATTCTAGTGCTAGATTCCTAATACTCTAATTCTTAGCCTTGCTTAATAATCTAAGGATTGAGAGTATTATTTGTTAGTTTGGTGAGACATTTGTAGAGTTGGGATCTTAAAATCCAAGAGTCTACAAGGTAAGATTCTCTTTTGGACACGAAAGGTTCTTGAGTGATTCCTTGAGTGTGCACTTATTGCGGGAAGCAATCCGTGTACGCATCAGTTTGGTATCAGAGCTTTGGCTTCATTCCTCACACAAAAGGGTTTCAACTCCATCCAACAACACAGGTTATATTTTTCTGTCTGAAAATTTCCAGATTGTGCTGTTTGAAAGAAAAATCCGAAAAAAATATTTCCTTTTGTTTTTTTGAGCTGAAATTTTTATTGGTGTTAGATAAATCACTGATATAACCTTCCATGAAAAAAATTGGCGGAAATATTCCACACACAAACACAGAAAATTCTTTGAAGTCTGGGCACTGTTAGGACAGTTTCTGCCTAAAAAATTCCAGCCTGCACAGTTCAAAAGAAAATCTTGTGAAAAATACTTCCAAATACCTTTTTGTTCTGAAATTTTTTATGGTTGAAGTTTACTCAAGGTTCTTGCTAACCATAAAAAAATTTGGTCATAAAAGGCATCCAAAACATTCCAGAAAATTCCTCAAAGTCATGGTAAAATCTGTCCAAATTTGTTTTGCCATTCCTTGTGCTTTCTAGTTTGTTGTTCATTATCAATGGAGTCTTTTGAGTTAAATACACTTCAACAAGGAACACTCACTGTGGAAGAATTCTACAAAAAATTAAGAGAGTTAATGATCCGAGATGGGGTGATTGAACCACAAGTAATTACCAGGAATAGATTTATGTGTGGTGTTAGAAAAGAAATTGCGCAATTGCTTCCTCGCTGGTGTAAGTGTTTGTTTACTTTGCTTTACCATGCCAAACAAATTGAAGTCAGTTTGCAGCAAAAAGAGGTCGAGAATTCAACATCTATTTCTTTGTCATATGTTGAAAGCTCAAAAGAATTAAGTAAAAATGTAAACATGTGTGAAGAAGAGTGTGAAGATAGTGAACAAGAAAAATTGAGTGACAAAGAAGAAGAGAATGTTAAGGAATGTTTGAGTGAAAATGAGGAGGTAGAATTGTGTTTTGAACTTTGTGAGAAAAAGGAAGAGGGAGAAGACGTTGAGAACTCGATAACCTTTGTTTTAAGTCTTTTGCAGGTTAATGGATATGATTCAAAGATTGATAATCTGTTTGAAAGCAAAATGTTGTTCTACAAAGTTCAAGAAAACTTGGGATCACTTACCTTTTTCGATGAAGAAATTCAATTCACACAATGGAAAGATTACACATTTCCATTTGACCGAGGAAAGGTGTGATTCAGTGACAAATCATCTCAAAGAGTGAGGATTCAGGGACGAATCCTTTTCAAGAGGAGGAGGATGATGCAACCCAAATGTAACCAATAAATGATCCATTGAAAGTCTCGAGTCGCCCGGTAACAATATTTCAATCAAGGAAAACAATTCAGACTTCAATATCAGATCAAATTCCCCGGTGTGAAATTATTTGCAAGATGTATTTTTTTTAGGTGGGAAACTACTTTGCAAGAATTGTATTTTTTATTTGGGTGGAAATTACTTTTGCAAAATGTTGTATTTTTAATTTTGGGTGGGAAATTATTTTGTATTTTTAATTTTGGGTGGGAGTTACTTTTACAAAGTTGTAATTTTTTTATTTTGGGTGGGATAATTAGTGACCTAGAATATTTAATACCTTATTTTCCCCTATAAATACCCCATAAACCCAATGGTTTGAGACACACCTCGTAAGAATTCAATTTGAGTGAAATTTCTCTCTTTTCTTTGCATGAGAAGTGCATTGAAGTTTAGGTTGTTTGTGAGAAGCATTCAATCTTGGTAGGCTAGTGAGAAGCTAGTTTATCCCCCTTATCTTGTTCTTTATATTCACACACATATCCAAAAAAACCAAAAAGAATACTATTACTCATATTATATAGCTAATTTTATTTTTGTATCTTAATTCTAGTGCTAGATTCCTAATACTCTAATTCTTAGCATTGCTTAATAATCTAAGGGTTGAGAGTATTATTTGTTAGTTTGGTGAGACATTTGTAGAGTTGGGATCTCAAAATCCAAGAGTCTACAAGGTAAGATCCTCTTTTGGACACGAAAGGTTCTTGAGTGATTCCTTGAGTGTGCACTTATTGCGGGAAGCAATCCGTGTACGCATCATTTTGTCATCCATCCATTGATCTTACTTGTGGCATGTATATGGGATAGTGAAGAAGAAAAATATCCATCTTGGGTGGGTGTTCGCATACCTCTTTCAAAAGCAGAACAACCCTAAGGTTAAGGCCATATTCCTAGGGCCTTATGTGACCAGGATACTCCGAAATGTTCATAACACCATTGTCCAAGATATACAACTCAAAAAGGTGGGGGAAGGGGAGGACAAAAATGGACAGGGAGATTTTGCTGTGGATTATCAAAGAGATGCGGGCGATCCTTGAGCTCGGAAAGAGAGCTAGAAGGGCTGCAGTAATACAAGAAGAAGAAGAGGATTTGGAGGAAGAAATGAGAGCCGAGCCTGAAGTCAGTGAGGGATCCTCAGGAGACAGGTTTCAGCAGCAAGTGTTGTCCCAATTGGCAGCTATGCAGCTCCAAGTTGGGCAAATCTACTCACAAATGGGGCTTCTCAACTCTAGGGTGGAAAATTTAGAGACATTAGTGGGGCGCCTCGAGACACGCAATGAGGCGACTGCATACCAGACTTGGCTGCGTAGCTAGTTCCCACCAGGACCGCAGTTCTACTATGATCCAACAGGAGGGCCACCACGCTACTATGACCCCGCAGGAGGCCCACCACACTTCTATGGCCCTGCAGGGGGATCTCAGCCCCACTATGACCTTTCAGGAGGATCCTAGTTCCCGTATGATCTGACAAATTTTTTATGGTTGATGGTTGGTTGTTGACTAGGACAAATGACTTCTAAACTCTGACTCTTTTCTTTTCTTTTCTGCTCTTTAAGTTGTTTTATTGCTTTCTTTTGTCTTATTTAGACTTGTCCCTGTGATATTTTGTTAAGAGTTGGTTTTCCCCTTGATTATGCTTACTTGTTGGTCCATCGCGGACGATGCCCTAGTTCTAGTGTGGGGGGACCAACTCTTATTTTGGGAACTTTTTGAAAAAATTTTCTGTTTGGATGAACTTTTGCTTGGATGACTCAGTATGTATTTGTTGATTTTGCATTTTGCTTTCCTAGTTTAAACTTGTGAACACTTCCTTTTTGATTGATCTAGTCTCTTGCCAATCGCCTTGTTAGCCTTTTAATAAATGAATAATTTGACCTTGTGTGTTATGCTTGGCTAGTGACGACTTATGTGAGATTCCGGTGACTTTTGTTTTGCTTGACCTTGCCTCATTAACCGAAACTTTTCGGTTAACCGACCGAACCGAAAAATTTCGGTTAATAGTTAAAGGAATCTTGAAACTTCAGTTAACGGTTAATTCGGTTCGAAAGGTCGGTTAACCGAATTAACCGAACGGTTAACCGAATTTTATATATATATAGATAATAATTAAATATAAATACTAAATACTAATTGGATTGAAGATTTGAAGTTATAAATGTTTGAATATATGAAGTTATGGATGATTTGTGTTTTATTTTAATTGAATTTATTATTTTAGGTGTTATTTCTATAATTTTATATTTTAGGCTTAAAAACTTCTGTTAATCGGTTAACCGAAAAAAATTTCGGTTTGGTTAATTCGGTAACACAAGCTTCGATTTGGTTAACGGTTAAAGGTTTTAAAATTTCAGTTAATTCGGTTCGGTTAACTGAATGCACACCCCTACGTGTGGGTACTCATTTCAGTCTGTACTATTCTGTTTTAGGCGTGTTTTGCTGCATTTTTGTGATATTTCAAACCCTAGCTAGTGTAGACCTTTTCTCTCTTATTTCCATAGCCATTTTTAGCTTAGAATAGCCTAGATCTATATTAGAGAACGCATTGCAAGCCTCACTTGGTGGATTTGGAAGGGATTCCAACAACTCCTTTACATCATTAATAGTAAAACTCTATTTTCCTCTTCTCCATCTCTCATTTACTCTTATTGCTATATAATGCTTTCTACGTTTGATATTGCTATGACTACTCTAGAAATGAGTGAGTATCTCCTTATATAGGTTAGATTAGGTGTTTATTACTTCTATTGATGCTTGTTATGTGATTATTGCATAAAGGGGATGAACACCCATTCAGGGTTTTTGAGTTTGAATTGAGTTTATTTCTATCTTTCAATAATTAGTGTACAATGATTGTTGTTTGTCTTTGGAAAACCTTCCATCACAATGGGAGTTGGATGCGAGACTTGAGCCAACCCAATCTCAAATCCAATTTCCCTTCTATGGAAATATGGGTAGGTTGGGGCTTAAATAGCTTTTGTTCTTCAAGAACTTAGGTTGATACACCATGAAAATGGGACAACATTTGTTCTAATCCTTGTTGAAACTTGGATTCCTTTGTGCTAGCCTTAAGAACCTAGGGTTAAAGTTCATCCGGGGCAACATTTGTTCTAATCCTTGTTGAAACTTGGATTCCTTTGTGCTAGCCTCAAGAACCTAGGGTTAAAGTTCATCCCCCAATTTAAGTGTTGAATGCATCAATAGAGTAATACACCTAGTCTAACCCATCTTTAAGTTCCTCCCTTAGAATCTCCATTAGGTTTAGTTGACTTTGACTAGCTCCACAAATTGCTCCCCTTGACTATTTAGATTTGACTTCCTCTAGCAAGCCAAAACTAGCTCTTTTTCTTAGTTGATGTAGCGCTTTCCAAACTTCATCCCCTTGACTTTGACTTTTTCCCCAACATCCACGATAACATCATCCACTCCCTTGATATTAAGCTTAAAAATAAATAAGCTTAATTTGGGTTTTGAACTCATGCTTTTTGGCATAAATAATCTAAATCTTATCCATTCCATCACATATTCTCATGTGTTTAAGTAAAAGCAAACGATTTACAAGTCTCATGACATAATGAACTCTATAATACAATAATTCGTATCAATTTATGTCACGATTTTGACTTACGGGTCAACTAGCTACACTCTAAAAATAAAATTGGGGATTTCTAAAATTCCAAATCGGCTCATCAAAACTATTACTCCTTCTGTCCCATTTTACCTGTCATATTTACTATTCATCGGTCAAACTAACTCTTTCTTCATTGTTTATTTTCTTTAGTAATTTTTTATTATTTTTAAATTTAATTCTTTGTGTTTAATAGTACTTTTAATGTAGTTTCTAAATATATAAATTTTATATATTAATGCTAAACATAATATTATGAAAAATTGAATTAAAATATTGAATTAAAAATAACTTTAGTCAAGCCTCGTTAAATGAACCAGACAACCAAAATTGGACAGAGGTAGTACAATTTTATTCCTAAAAAAAAATTTATATATATGGAGTGAGATGGGTCGGGTTGAATAATGTGGGTATGGGTCATAATTTATGGATGTGAGACAAAATTCATAAATGCCCTTGAATCAGAGGGTAAAAATGGTACATTACATATTCTTTGCAAGAGGCCGTGTACAGATGGAGAGCGTTTGTGGATCGTGCCTACGAGATCGCCCGGTATGCTGTCGTTTCTTATGTTCTCGAACTAACACTGCACACACTATTACAACTTTGCCCTTACTTTGCCTTAATTTTTAAAAATTAGCCCATTTTTATGTTAAAATCATCTAAATTATTCTACCAAATCTTAACCCTTAATTTGTTGAATCCTATGGTCAAGATTATGTCATATTTTTCATCTATATGGGTGGTCTCATATGAAGTATACCCTATATATATATATATATAAACAAACTGAAACATTAAAATTTTTTAATTTATAAACACGGAATAAGTTAATATTATTTAGGCTAAATTATTAGAATATAAAATAATACTATAATTTTTTTTAATTCTTAAAGTTGGTCCGCGGGTTAAGAATTCTAACCGCCGAGTCGGCCTGCAAAAATTGGTAAAAATTTTAACTCTTGGTAGGACGGGCCAACCCGTATTGGTACCCCTACTATAAATTAAATTAACATATACAACATTTTTGTCATTATTTAATTAGTTAAAAAAATGATTGTAATTTCAAATTACAATCATTTTTTTACCTAAAATATTTATTATACCATGAATCATGGTTTACTTTTAGGGTACACTAAACTAATACTCAGTATATTCTTTTCAACTTAAGTTCATTTTTTTAATATAAAAATAAAATTAATATATAAAAATATATCATTAAAAATTCCTAATTAAAAACTTTTAAATAACACCTATATTGATATTTTTATTTTAATATATTAAATTATCACAATTATATTAAATCAACCTAATTATGTACGACAATTGAAATAATTCTTTTTCACTTTTTATGCGCATAAAAGTAAACTTTGGTGCAAAATAAAACAAAAATATAATAAATTTCATTGTTATTTGTAATTCTATTTTCCATCATTATATTGTTATGTATAAATAGTTATTATTTAAATATTATGAGCCCAAAACAAATTAATTTACGTTAATAGCATAACTGAAGAAAAAGTAACATAAAAATGAACTAATTGAACTAACTTACATTTGCGGAGTTTGAAAAAAATATAATGTTATTGGGTAAATGTCTCACATTTAAATATAATATTATTAAATTAATTGAAATTCACATATTTAAGAATGATGCATCTTCTCGAGATCTATTAATTTAAAATAAAGAACAATAAGAGATAATAGAACTACAAGAAATAAACTTTCAATAAATTAGTTAAAACATATCATAGATCTACAAATAGTGAACCACAAAGTCTATTATGGACCTATTATTTAAATGATGATTTAGAGATGTTTTGATTGTGCTACATTTATTGCTTGGAAAATATTTAGAAACAAAACTAATGGTTTCCAGACATCTATTACTATTTATGACAACAAAAAAAAAAAAGTTTAAGGTAAAAACTTGTATGTGACCGTCTCATGGTCTCAATCCGTGAGACTGGTTGGATCTTTAATTAATGAGGTCAAAGATCCGACTCATTAATCAAATATCCGACCCTTCATACGGATTGAGACATGTGAGACGGTCCCACACAAGTGTTACTCAAAGTTAAAATATCACCAAAGTAGATTCTGAAACAAAACTCAGATATCAATGTAAAATTTTAAAATAAGAACGTTTTTTCATGCAAGGAAAAAAATTATATAATATTTATCAATATCTATGTAATAAAAAAATTATCATTTTATCTTTTTATCCATTTATGTAGAGACATATATTATATTTATAGTATTTTGTACAATATAAAAATATATACACATTTTTTATAGAATTATGATTACTGGCATTATACACGTTAATTACTAAATTGTTACTTATTAAAAAATTATTTTAAAATATGTCTAAACTCATACTCTTAATTAAAAATTCAAAAATATTTAAAATTTTGTCTAAATATGTAATATAGTTAGGAACTACATTAATCCATATAAATTTAAAAATTAAATTCTTTTAATTTGTAAATGTACTTTTCTTAATTATAATTAATAAAATATAAAACATAATTAAAAAATTATAAAATTAACAAAATGTGTATTCATAAATTATAAATACTTATATTTTAAAAAATGCATACATATATATACTTATGCATTAAATTAATCATACAAAATTAAAATGCTATTTTTAATTTCTAAATTTAATATTTTAATTATAATATATCAATATAAATTATAATTACAGAAATTATATTATAGAATTTGTATATATACATATTAATAAATATTATTTGTATATACATTGTATTACACAATCATATAAGAACATGCGTCTGATTAGAGTTTAAAATGACATATACAAATTTTAAAATTTACATTTTTTAATTTCTAAGTATAATTTTCTTAGTTATTATCCATGTTGTTAGAATTATAATATATATGAAATACGATTAGGAATAATTTAATTTAATTATGTAAAATTTTCTCTATAAATTTATATAAATATGTACATGATTAGAGATTATAATTATAAGAATAAGGGTAAAATAGACCACTGAACTACACACAAAACTGCAATTAGGCCATTGAACTCAAAAACAATGCAATTGGTTCCCTGAACTATACAAATCCATGCAAATTAACCCAAAGTAACTTGTTTGACTTGATCTTCCGATTACCAACTTTAAAAATAATATTTTAAAATAATTTTAAATAAAATACTTAATTAAAATTAAATTTAAAATTTAAATTAAAAAAAGGACCCAATTGACTTGTTCCTGTTTGTTGTTGTTTTTTTTTAATTTTAATTAATTAATTTATTTAAAATTATTTTAAAATATTATTTTTAAAGTTGGTAACCCGAAGATCAAGTTAACAAGTCACTTTGGATTAATTTGCATGAATTTGTGTAGTTCAGGGACCCAATTGCATTGTTTTTGAGTTCGATGGCCTAATTGCAGTTTCCTGTGTATTTCAGTGGCCTATTTGACCCTTATTCCGAGATTATATTAATTGTACAAAATTTTAATTTTGTATACTATGACAATAGATACTTGACCAAATATATGAAAATTCAATTATATTATTATATTGAATATTTTAATATATTTATATTTTTAAAAATTTTCTATTTAAATTTAAGGGAAAATGGTCAAATACACCCTCGAACTTTTGCTAAGAAATTAATTAGGTTCTTGAACTTTTGAAAGTTGCAATTAAATTCACAAACTTGTTATTTTGAAGCAATTAAACCTACTGACCTGTTGGTGACCTTTAATTGCAGGTCAATTAGATTTCCGGCCACCTTACGGCGAACCTTCGGCCAAAATCAGCCACGGTGACCGTATGGTCGCCGCTAACGCATTCTGCCAGGGAAGAAGACCTCTGGGCGACCGAGAAGCCATCTCCAGTTCCGTTGAATTGGTAGCCATTTCCAGTCGTCGACTGGAGGTGGCGACCAACTGCTCGCCATCTCCAGTCGATGGAGATGGCGACCAGTTGGTCGCCACCTCCAGTTCCGTCGACTAGAGATAGCGACCAACTGGTTGCCATTTCCAGTTGACGGAGATGGCTTCTCTATTGATCGAAGGTCTTCTTCCCTGGCAGAACGCGTCGGCGGTGGCCGTACGGTCGTCGGTGGCTGATTTTGGCCGGAGTGTTGCTGGAAACTTAATTAACTTGCAATTAAAAGTCACTATCAGGTCAGTGAGTTTAATTGCTTCAAAATAACAAATTTGTGAATTTAATTGTAACTTTCAAAAGTTTAAGAGTTTAATTGACTTTTTAGTAAAAGTTCGAGGGTGTATTTGATCCTTTTCCCAATTTATAATAACAAAAATTTTTGTGCTTCGCACGCCCAAAACACTAGCAGGGTAACTTAAAACTTCCTAAATATGCATTAAAACCCTAGCATCTTTTTTATTCCCTTCCCTTCCCATCGTGAATTGCCCAGGAGAAATAGCGCGCAGAGAGAGAGAGAAGAGAGTAGCGCAGCCTGCAACCACCCAAATACGCAACGCCCCAAGAGATAGAGCCGCCCAGGGATTCTTCAGACGGAGAGCCGCCCACTCCTTGTCTCCCTCACGCCCTTGCTCCTCAGTCTTCAAATCCTCAGCGACGATCGTACGTGACTCAAGAACTGACCTCAACTCAGCCTCGCCTGGTCGCCCCTCAGCCACTTTAGTAAGCCCTCTACGGCTCTGCTCCTCTACCTCACGACGCCGAGTCATTAAGGTAAATTTTTATTTCTTGATAAAATCTTTGTTTTGGTTGCAGCATTCCTGGTTATTCTTAAAATCCAGTGTAATACTGTTGAATTTTGATACTATGTACTACTATTGAATGCTTTCAATGTATTTCATTGTAATAACTAATAATTCTCCTCCTAATGCCTGGTGATGAATAAGTTTTAAGTGTAAATGCCTGGTGATGAATAAGTTTTAAGTGTAAAGTGAATGTAAATTTGGCAGTAGTTTTTTTTTTTTTTTTTTTTTTTTTTTTTTTTTTTTGAGAACAGGCAGTAGGTTTTTTTAGTTTGCATTAAATTAACCATTTATATATTTTAGTTTGTAATACTGTAATAGCATATTCAAGCTAAAGTTACTGTTTGTATTAGTTTGTCAAGTTTGTGTTAGTTTGTCCGTTTAGGTAACGGATATAACCTATTGAAACAGACGGTCAGTTTTTCGGTAGGTTATAACATTTATTTGGTAAATATTAATCGGTTTTTCGGTCGGTTATGTACACCGTTTGCTCACCCCTTGCAATCTAGCAAGTTGAAATTAATTTATTTTTCTTAATTTTGACCAGACTCCAGATTCCAGAGTAGTCTGGGCTCCTCTGTTTCAGCCAGTGAGGTAGGCAACTAGTCTGGGATTTTGTTTTTTATGATATTCTTAATTTCTGATTAAAATAAAATTCTGCCAGTGTGAACTTTGAATATAAATCTTTAATTTTCTTAAAACTTTTTATAAAGCTGTAAACTTTGTTATATAAATTTGTAAATTTTTAAAACTTTTATAAAGTGGTAATTTTTTATTTTTAATCTTTTTGCATCGCTAGTTTAGTAATTGTGTTTTTTTTTTTTAGAAAATCGTTGCTTTGTGCATTTGCTTTAAAGCAAAACCCAGCCTTATCGTGTTGCTACACTTTTTCACTTTAAAAAGTTTGATCATTATTAACTAGGTTTTGAGAAGTCTAAGTAAATGGCCTTTGGAGATAGTATATAGCATATCCTAAAAAGCAGGAAAGACACATAACATGTTTAAGTGTTTGCTAGATATACTTGATGAATGAAAAAGAATTATCTTGAGATGAAGATATATACAGTTTATGTTCTAATTTGTTGGAGGAAGATTTGGTGATGTTAGTTCTAGTTGTTTGTATAATTAATTCTACTAGAACTGCTTTTTACATATGCTAAGTTGGCAATCCTTCCTATTCCATTTCAGTTCTTTTACCAGCTTATAAAGATTAAGCACAATTCTCTATATCCACCACTATATGTACTCAACTTTGATATGTTTGTTAAATTTATTGATAAGATGAAAATACTAAGGTAACTAGGCGTAGCTATACAATACTTGACACATTTAACCATTGAACAGATGTAATCATCCATAGAAAATGCTTGATAAATAACCAGGTATTGAGTTCAGAATTATATAGAAAATCTAAAAAGTGTAGTTGTGTTACTATAATTTCAGATTCTGCACTTCAAGTATACCATTTATAGAAGTACTTGACAAGAGGTAAGTATGTGTAGGAAATATAAATTAACTTTAGAAACTAAAACGTCCGTTGTGTTTTGATACATTAGAAAGGTGTATTATCCCGACCCATGTAAAATCCACCGTCAAATAAGGACACAATGCAATTGCGACTTCAATTTTAATTTTGCGCCATAGACAGTAACGCTCAACATCAGCCATACTTGGGAAAGGACAAAAGGTTGATGGGTGAAACCTATCTTTTGGGACATTGTCTGTAGCCTAATAATCAAAGATAATCTATTAAGCTCTTCCTATATTTTTTATGTAGCTCAAACTTTTTTGCCATTTTTGGATTAGTGAATTGTATATAACTCTTCTATGTGTGCCTAACCTGTTGTCATTCTTAACATTCTTCCAGTCTTGGTGTTTTAGGTCAATTGTTTTGGCTTGAAAGTTGCAACATTAAAATACCCTTTTCCTTTAATTGGATGTCCTAATGTGTCATCCAATGCTAAAGAATATAAATTGGAATATTTATTTATTAATTTTCTCTCTGCATACTTCTTTGGTTATCATACTTGTACTTCCATCGTTTTCAAGCACAGGAAAACCTAGTATACATGTTGGACTGAAGATCTGAACTAGTAAAATTATGCTTTTCTTTCTGTGTTTGTTTGCTTTCGGTTCATTTAACTTATGCTTACTTCAGTACTTGTTCATAAATGATAAATGAGATTGTTGAGAGAGTTTCTCATTTAGGGTTTGGCTGAACTCGAGTTGGAAAATAAAAAATCTATTCATAACATTGAATAAATTTTTGTGAAGTAACTAATACCATTCCACTTTACATCCTAAAAGTATTTTTAAAGATTAAAGATGTGCAGGCATTAACGGAGAACTCACTGTTGGTGATAGTGAGGTATCACATGATTATGCTACAGATCGTTAAGATTTGAATTTTTAGTTGCCAAAAGTAGTTAGGATTTTAATGTAATTGGAGCTAATGAATTTAGCACACAGAAATATTGCATGATAATTTACATATCAAAAGAAAAAAAAAATTAATGACAGTTTACTCTCAGCTCAACCTTTTTCTGTGTACAATTCTTATTATCACACTATGTTAGGCTCAATTCTTCTAATCTCTAGCCATATTGAGATGCTTGCTTTGGTTTTAGATTCAAAGTTTGGAATGGAGGACACACCTAAAGTAGAGGAGGAATTGTCTGAGTTGGCCTCTGAAAATGCACCTCAGAAGATGCAAGAAACCAGGGAAGAGATGCTTTCTAGGCACAGGTGAGAAGGCAAATTTGTTTTACTTTTGCCTTTTATCAAATATCCATGTTTCTTTATTATACGATTCAGCTGGGGTATATATTATTCTTTGAAATTCATTGCATGGGAGTATGGGACTAGTCACTTAACTTTGAAAGTACATGGTTGCTTTTAGACAATTTTGCTAGTCTTTCGATTTGCAGTTGTAACTAAAGCATCAATCAATTTGCCTAAACTTAATTAGGAGTTTTTGTGGCACTGATATTTCACAATTACTTTTTCTCTGTATCTAGTAATGGGGGAATAGATTTTCAGCTTTGTTTTTCTTCAATGTCATTTTACTTTGATGTATGCAGAAAAGAGATTTCCAAGCTACAGGACAAAGAAACTGCAATGAAAAAGGCAGCTGCAAAAGGTAGCAAGGCGGAGCAGAAAGCTAAGAAGAAACAAGTAGATGAAGAGATGTCTAAACTTTTGACAGAGCTCAAAGAACAACATTCTGCAGAACTTGCTTCTCTGGGCTATAGTGGTAATATCAATGGGAAAGATAAAGGAACTCTTGAAAATTTGGTGAATGCCATTGCTGGGGTATCTGTCAGCAATCAAGCTGAACATTCAAAGCCTAGTAAGAGTGTCAAGAGGCGTGAAAAAAGAGCTCAACAAGAAGCAGCCAGAGAGCAAAGAATACAAGAAGAGCAGAGTAATATTACAAGTGATCGGGTCATTGAGAATGAGAAGCTGGAAAAGAAGCTTGAACCCCTTGGATTGACCATTAATGAAATAAAGCCTGATGGACACTGTCTCTATAGAGCTGTTGAGAATCAGCTAGCTCTACATTCTGGAGGCTCATCTCCTTATACTTACCAAGAACTACGACAGATGGTGGCTGCTTACATGAGGAAGCATGCATCTGATTTCCTTCCTTTTTTCCTCTCTGAGAATATTATTGAAGGCGAATCAGATGATTCTCTTATGCAGAGGTTTGATAACTATTGTAGAGAAGTGGAGTCAACTGCAGCATGGGGAGGACAACTTGAGCTCGGTGCCCTCACTCATATCTTAAAGAAACATATCCTGATATATTCAGGATCTTTCCCTGATGTGGAGATGGGAAAGGAATACAAACCCACCAGTGTAGCTGCCTCATTTGAGCCAAGTATCATGCTATCATACCACAGGCATGCATACGGACTTGGCGAGCATTATAACTCGGTCATCCCCAACTCAGCTTGATAGCTATGCATATGTCAGATGATCGAGGTTTCCTTCACTAGTATACCATTGACCTAGTACTTGTATTTTCACAAAATATTTAATTTATAGTTGATGCAATTTCGATGTTGGTGTTCTACTTTCTGACTTTAGATTTGTTTGATGACAATTAATACATATTGTTGACTGTTTCATAATGTTTTTGTGCTTTGGCGTGCCTTTTTGAATGCAAAGAGAAACCAACACCTCATTTGAACTACCTTTTGCCTTAATACTTCATTGAAAACTATTTGCTGTAGTATTTACAACCTGGATTTGTTTAGTACTTTAAGCTTCTATTTCTATCGTAAGAAAATTTTACACCAGCATACAGTGTGATGCAATTGTCCTACTATTAGCGGTATCTTCTATTGGTTCTCTTGAAGTTTTCAGATTTCGTCACTCCAATCACTTTGCTCAATGAGCAAATCTATGAGGGTGTTGCAAATGAGCGTGAAGATCGGCCAACTCTGCTGCAGGCATTGGCAAAAATGGCAGTACAAGTCACGGCTCCTAAGCAAACCCTCGGTAAGTTCATCTCTTCATCTACTTGTTTCTTCTTTAGCTTTCTGCTCCTAAGCAAACCCTCGGTAAGTTCATCTCTTCATCTACTTGTTTCTTCTTTAGCTTTCTGCTCTACCGTGCTATCTTTTGCAGCTGCCTTTTTCATTGCAATTTCTTTGTCCTGTAGCTTGGAAATCTCTTTTGTGCATTAATCACAGTAAAATGAGATTGGAGAAAAATAAAGCTGAAAATATATTTCCGTATTACTGGAGATATAGATTATAGAGACATAGTAATTGTGAAATACTAGTGTTTCAACAACTAATCCATATTAAGTTTAGCCAAATTGATTGGTGAAATGGAAAGACTAGCTATATTTATGTCAAATGGAAGAGGTTTTCTTCACTAGTACAACCATTAATCTAGTACTTGTATTGAATTTATAGTTGATACAGTTTCATTCTTCCAGTTATTATGATCTTATACTTCTCTTAAAAGGTTGAATCCCCAACCTCAAGGGCTTCCCACGCCCCGCTCTAACAGAGCATGTGAGAGGATGTAAATCATGATAAGATAATTAAATGTCTCAGCAGATAGGGCCAAATGTCAGTGCGCACAAGGGATCTGCCCACATTTGGCATAATCCCCACATTGTCGCTGCTGAGTTTCGAACCCCTTGGTCTCTTTCTCTCAAATACTGTCTACTGAACTAGTGAAGTTAAGTCCCTACGGACTATTATGATCTTATACTTAATTAGTGGTTGTCGTTATGACTTCACATTTGTTTGATCACAGTTAATATATTGTTTACTGTTTCGTAACGTTTTTGTGCTTTAATATGCCTTTTTGTGCTTTAACACCTCATTAGAGCTTTCCTTCTGCCTTAGTACTTCCTTGAAAACTATTAGCGGGATCATTTCTTGGTTCTTGAGGTTTTCAGATTTCATCATTCCAATTACTTTGCTCCCTGTCATAGGGAGATAGATACCATTGACGATTTGATCGATGATGGTGTTGCAACTGCTATGGGCTCTGGAAAAAAAAAACTCAGCACTCAGATCACTGCATTGAGATACATCTGGCAATTTACTTATCCTTGAGGACATAGAGCGTGAGGCCCCTTAAGTTGAGTTGAAGGAGACAGGGAATGAGCAGGTAGTGGTACTGTAATGAATAATGATGAGAGGGGAAAACATCCGCAATATATCTGGGCAATGTGTGTAATTCAAGGGGATTAGATTGTACTAAAGCATCGGTCAGACTAAATTTAGTTTTTTTTTTTTTTTTTTTTTTTTTTTTTTTTTTTTTTTTTTT